>NC_090737.1:4530442-4572942 GCF_036898095.1 Palaemon carinicauda
TATAATGAAAAGAGTGGCCCGGCCTCTCATCTTCGTTTTATTTATTAATCCTAGTGTCTCGCGATCTAACCAATTTATAAAGACCTTTAGGGAGGGAATTTTCAATCTCTCTCTCTCTCTCTCTCTCTCTCTCTCTCTCATCTTCAACCTAAGAATTCCCTGAGTGGTCGTTGAACCACGAATAGCTTCTGAAATTACGACCTCTCGCAAGGTCGTTCTGTTTCTTTTTTTTTTATTTCTCTAATATTAATAATCATCATTTCCTTAACCCTATCCTGTTTCGCATTTATGCAAGGAAAAGAACAGACGAAATTGGCAACCTTCAAGGGGGGGAGGGGGGGAAACAACGTGTGTTTATGGACCTGATTCGGAAAGACCACACAGAGTGGAAAACATCGGCGAATAAAGAAGAAGAAGAAGAAGAAGAATTGAAGAATGTGATCCCGAGACACAGACCTGCTTCTCCGTTACTGCTTGGTCTTGTGAAGTAGAAAAGCAAGACCACAGAGAGAGAGAGAGAGAGAGAAGAGAGAGAGAGAGAGAGATCTGTGCATGGACTAACTGTTTAAAATCGAATAAGTGTATTCATTCACTAGATAATTCTACTTATTTGCAGAAGCGTACATCAACTCTCTGTCCACATGAGTATATCTATCTATCTATGCATATGTAGAATAGGAGAGAGAGAGAGAGAGAGAGAGAGAGAGAGAGAGAGAGAGAAACAAACAAATTATACCTACATAATAGATAAACATAAACAAAGAGAAAAGGAGGGAACACAAAGGTAAGCCAGAGGAGAGAGAGAGAGAGAAGAGAGAGAGAGAGAGAGAGAGAGAGAGCAAATTATCTTCACTTTTACATGAAAATAGATGAATATAAACAAAGAGGAAAAGGAAGAAAACACAAGGTAATCCATATGAGAGAGAGAGAGAGAGATGAGAGAGAGAGAGAGAGAGAGAGAGATTCATACACGCCTATACTTTTACATGAAAATAGATATATGAAAACATCACGAGAGTACACGAAGGTATAAATATAAACACAGAGAAGAGGACATGAATGTGAAGAGTATAAAATGGGAGATGGTAAGGTAGGTATTACTAATCCAGAAGGACCTGAGAGAGAGAGAGAGAGAGAGAGAAGAGAGAGAGAGAGAGAGAGATGCAGACAGCGGTTTCAGAGATAGAGAGATAAAGAGAGCAAAGGGTTCGGACCGCTGATCTGGCAGTCAGCACCGGGTCCTGTAATCACGGCGCTTCGCCGACTAGATTTTTTATCTCGCCGAGTTCCAGGTAAGGTCTCGCTCTCTCTCTCTCTCTCTCTCTCTCATCTCTCTCTCTCTCTCTCTCTCTCTCTCAGATCTTCTGGATTACCTTCCTACCTCACCATTTCACTCCTCACATTCGCGTTCTCTCTCTTTTTTTCTCCATGTATATATTTTATCTGTTATTAATGTACATTTTGTAAAACAGGTATAGTTTGATGCCTCTCTCTCTCTCTCTCTCTCTCTCTCTACTCTCTCTCTCTCTCTTCAGATCTTCTGTATTACCTTCCTACCTCCCATTTCACTCCTCACATTCGCGTTCTCTCTTTTTTCTCTCTCTTGTATATATTTATCTGTTTATTATGTACATTTGTAAACAGGTATAATTTGATGCCTCTCTCTCTCTCTCTCTCTCTCTCCTCTCTCTCTCTCTCTCTCTCTTCTATAGAAAGATAGATGCATAGATGGAGAGATAGATATAGATAGATACATAAATACATGAAGACAGAGATGTATAGTACACATTTCTATTATAATCATTATTACTTGCTAAGCTACAACCCTAGTTGGAAAAGCAAAATGCTACAAGCCCAGGGGCTCCAGCAGGGAAAATACCCCAGTGAGGAAAGGAAAAAAGGAAAAATAAAACATCATAAGAGGAGTAACATCAAAATAAATATCTATATAAACTATGAAAAAAAAAACTTTAAACAAAACAAGAGGAAGAGAAATAGGATAGAATAGTGTGCACAAGTGTACCCTCAAGCAAGAGAACTCTAACCTACGACAGTGGAAGACCATGGCACAGAGGCTATGGCACTAACCAAAACTAGAGAACAATGGTTTGAGATTGGAGTGTCCTTCTCCTAAAAGAGTTGTTTACCATAGCTAAAGAGTCTCTTCTACCCTTACCAAGAGGAAAGTGACCACTGAACTAATACAGTGCAGTAGTTAACCCCCTGAGAGAAGAAGAATTATTCAGTAATCTCAAGTGGTGTCAGGTGTAAGAGAACAGAGGAGAATATGTAAAGAATAGGCCAGACTATTCGGTGTGTGAGTGTATAGGCCAAGGGAAAATGAACCGTAACCAGAGAGAAGGATCCAATGTAGTATTATCTGGCCAGTCAAAAGACCCCCATGACTCTCTAGCGGTAGTATCTCAACGGGTGGCTGGTACCCTGCAAATAACTAGAATTATACCGCTAATGAATACAGCTATACGATTTTAAATATGTAGTCCATGCATTAAATCTCTCTCTCTCTCTCTCACTCTCTCTCTCTCTCTCTCTCTCTCTCTCTCTCTCTCTCTCTCTCTCTCTCTCGTACCTTACCATTTCCATCGGCTATTTCAGTAGATTTTAACTCGTTTTTTTTTTCGATTACTTTATGTGTAGTTTCTTTAGTAACAATGTTGAATCTTTAGCTTTGTTCCCTTCGTGTTCTTCGTTTATTTTATTTTCATTTCTCTTTCACTTTCATTTTGCTTTCGTTTTCCTTTCTCCAAAAGTAGTCGGACATTATGAATACTTGACTGATTGTGTTTGTTTATAATTAAATTAAGTGGAAGCAACTGAATAATAGTAAATACTCCACGTGCACGGAGATTTAATACACATGCTCGCACACCATATACATACATATACTTACACACACACACACACACACACACACATATATATATATATATATATATATATGTGTGTGTGTGTGTGTGTGTGTGTGTGCATGTATACTTACATAAATATATATACATATATATTCATGCATATATATATATATATATATATATATAGAGAGAGAGAGAGAGAGAGAGAGAGAGAGAGAGAGAGAAGCTGGCTTTTCTAGTTCACTGTAGGACAAAGGCCTCAGACATGTCCTTATTCATGTCTAGAGTTTGGCCAATTTTCGTCACCACGCCTGCCAGTATAGATTGATGGGGGTGGGAGATTTTCGTCTGATCCCTCGCAGCAAACCAACCTAGTATGGGTGGCCCTGACTAGCACAGCTTTGCTAATCATGGCGATACGGAAACCCTTTCGCCACGTTGTGTGCGTGCGTGTGTGTGTGTGAGTGCAAAATGTATCTTCCGGGTATCAGTGACTTCGGAGACAATACTTAATTGCTGGAGGAGGGACAACCGAGTACCACTCACACACACACAACGCTCATCAAAAACACGTTAGTTCCCCTTACATTTCATGCGTCATTCAAATGTGGTGTGTGCATATTTTTTTAATCTACCTTAGGGTTGTGGTAGCCTAATCCTTGGCTGGTGATCGCCAGACTGGAGTTCGAGTCCCGCTAAAAATCGTTAGTTCCTTTGCTCGCTGCAACCTCACCATCAGTAGCCATTGTCTGGCCCTCGGTCTTAGCTTGGGTGGAGAGGAAACTTGTGCGCTGATCATATGTATGTATAGATGCTTAGTCTCTAGGGCATTGTTCTACTCTGTCATTCATGACCTGCCTTTAAACCTTTGAAATAGGTTCTAGACGAGTTTTGTCTGTGTGCTCCATGCCTTACCAAAATTACTTCAAAGCAAAGATCAGTTTATCTAATTTAACGTTTTTTTTCAACAAATGTTAATTAAGTTTTGTCTTGAAGTCCCTAATAACATAAGCTCTCCATTTATTTCCTCCCGTACATAATACAACTTTTTTTTTTTTATAAATGCCAAAAAAGTAAGAACTATTATTATCATTATTAGCTGAGCTACAACTCTGATTGGAAAAGCAGGATGCTTTAAGACCAAGGGCTCCAACAAGGAACAAATAGCCCAGTGAGGAAAGGAAATAGGTAGAAACTTAAAAATACAATTTAAGAACAATAATAACATCCAAACAAGTATCATATATAAAGTATAAAAACAGACATGTCAGCCTGTTTAACATAAAAACATTTACGGTAAGTTTGAACTTTTCAAGTTCCAACGAATCAAAATAGTCATTTTTTTTTTTTTTTTTTTGTAAGAAATGCCAAAAAGTAAGAACTATTTTTATCATAATTACTAGCTAAGCTACAACCCTAGTTGGAAAAGCAGGATGCTATAAGCACGAGGGCTCCAACAATGAAAAAATAGCCCAGTGAGGAAAGGAAATAAGTAAATATATATATAAAAAAAAAACAGTATTGATTAGCATTTTAAAAATGTAACTCAAGAACAATAACAATATTACAACAAATGTCATTTTTACTGTGAAGTAAACATACAAAAAAAAAAAAGATTTATGTCAGCCTGTTCAACATAAAAACATTTGCTGCTAGTTTGAACTTTTGAAGTTACAACGAATCAACTGCCTGATTAGGATCATATCAGATAGATTGATGATATTAAAACTGTATATGAGTTGGAGACAGTTATCAAAATCCCATAATCCCATCTAGGATCTCTAACCACGTGCGACGCAAAGGATCTCTACTAAATTCCTCAAGCATTAGATTATCTCAGTACCATGAAAAACGATAAATTCATCAATTCCTTTTAAAGGTTTAAAGGCCGCTCATGAATGACTGAGGCAAGGGACACTGGCATTACCCTATCAAGCAGGACAATGCCCTAGAGACTGACCATATTACATATGATCAGCGCCCAGTAACATAGGGCCAGGCAAAGGCTGCTGATGACTCAGCAGATAGACCTAGAAGCTCTCCCAAGACACCCCCCATCCTTACTTCACAAGGATGGTGACGTTGCAGCGAACAAAGGAACTCTCGAGTCTGAGCGAGACTCGAACCCAAGTCTGGCGATTACCATGGAGAAACTTCGATAATAGACCACAGCAATTAAAAGTTATGGTGGCCTGGTGGTAGCGTCCTTTTACCATGGAGAAACTTCGATAATAGACCACAGCAATTAAAAGTTATGGTGGCCTGGTGGTAGCGTCCTTTTACCATGGAGAAACTTCGATAATAGACCACAGCAATTAAAAGTTATGGTGGCCTGGTGGTAGCGTCCTTTTACCATGGAGAAACTTCGATAATAGACCACAGCAATTAAAAGTTATGGTGGCCTGGTGGTAGCGTCCTTTTGCCTGGTATTTGCCAGACTGGGATTCAAGTCCTAATCAAACTCGTTACTTCCTTTGGTAGCTGCAACCTCGCCATCCTTATGAACTAAGGACGGGGGGTTTAGAGGGGCCTATAGAGCTATCTGATGAGTCATCAGCAGCCATTGCCTGGCACTCCTTGGTCCTAGCTTGGGTGGAGAGGGGCTTCGGCGCTGCTCATAATTTAATGCTGTTACTTTTCTTAAAATATTTTATTTTGATTGTTTATTACTTGCTTCCTCTCTTCACTGGGTTATTTTTCCCTGTTGGAGATTTTGTGTTTATGCCATCCTGCTATTTCAACTAGAGTTATAGCTTATCTTGTAATAATAATAATAATAATAATAATAATAATAATAATAATAATAATAATAATAATAATAATAATAATATAAATGGTCAGTCTCTAAAGCATTGTCCTGCTTGCTGAGCAATGTCACTGTCTCTTGCCTCTGCCATTCATGAGTGACCTTTAAACCTTTGCAAATATTTAATGACATTTTTTGCACAAAAAGACCACCAGAGGATCTGTTTATGTTCTAAAATCATTTCAATGGTGATACTTGTCTTGGTACGAGCCAAAAACGTTTTTTCGAAATACCTCAGCTCGAAGTGAACGAACGTTTGATATGAAGGACTTCCAAAAGCTGAAGAAAGGAGGAAAACTTTTCCATCCCTTGCAAGTCATGAAATTATATAGATTTAGTGGTCTTGGTAATAATAGACATCGATCATATTCCTCCTCTTGATAGTTATGCTGGCTTTGATGTACTCTCATTATTTACATCTCTCTGACCTTTGAAACTCTCTATTAAATGCTTAAGGATACCTCAGTTACGGTCGATAAGATATACCCCACATTATGACATTTTTTTCTTTATAATTTTAAAATAATGTCCAGTGATTCATATTTGAATTTTGAATTATCATAGAGGGTCAGGATTCGGTTCTGGCTTTATTTTCAAAGCATTAATAATGAATGATGTTGAGGTTTTATATATCAAGAAAAACAAACATTAATATTTAATTTCTCAAAAGGAACTTACTGTATACTGGTAAGATTATGCATGTATATATATATATATATATATATATATATATATATATATATATATATATATATATATATATATACACACATCAGTGTCTTCGACACATGGTTTAACAAATGCTCTCTCTCTCTCTCTCTCTCTCTCTCTCTCTCTCTCTCTCACAAAGACACAGAAGCGAGTCCACTCAAAAGATGTTGACAATAAGATCACATGAATATTCTTTGAAAGTCAGGATTCTCATCAAGCTAGAAATTTTCAAGAGTTTCAAGAGCGAGTTATCATATATGACTGATGTGTTGATCTTTGATGATTGAGTGGTTTAGGCCTCAGCCAAGACAAGAAAAGGACAACCAGAAGAGAAGAAAGGACAACCTGATGAGAAGAAAAGGACAACCAGAATAGAAGAAAAGGATAACCGGAAGAGAAGAAAATGACAACCAGAAAAGAAGAAAAGGTCAACCAAAAAAAAGAAGAAAAGGACAACCAAAAGAGAAGAAAAGGGCAACCAGAAGAATAGTAAAGGACAACCAGAAGAAGAAGTAAAGGACAACCAGAAGAGAAGAAAAGCACAACCAAAATAGAAGAAAAGGACAACCAGAAGAAGGAAAGGACAACAAAATAGAAGAAAAGGACAACCAGAAGAGAAGAAAAGGACAGCCAGAAGAGGAAGGAAAGTGAAGAACAAGGCAGAAGTGGGTAAAGGATTATAAACAAAATATTCGTGATCTGTTCATCTCGAAAGAACAAGGGGGAACGGAACTCAATATGATCAAGTTCTCACAATATGTTAATCAGTCTACAGTATGACCTGTTTCTCTTTCTTTCTCGTGGTTTATTATTGATTTTTTTTTTTTACAGTTTAATGAAAGATCTGTTTCGATTGTGTTACGCTTCTTTGAATCTTTCATTTTAGTTGTTTCTAACTTCTATTGTAATTTTTTTTCCTTTTCATCACTGAGCTATTTTTTTCCAATTGAAGCCCTTGGGCTTATAGCATCCAACTTTTCCAACTAGGGTTATAGCTTAGCTAATAAATGATAATAATAATAATAATAATAATAATAATAATAATAATAATAATAATAATAATAATAATAATAATAATAAACATTTGTGGTCTGTTGATCTCGAAAGCACAGGGCGACCTCAATATGATCAGTTTCTTACCATTATTATTATTATTATTATTATTATTATTTCTTAGCTAAGCTACAATCCTAGTTGGAAAACCAAGCTGATGTAAGCCCAAGGGCAATATTTAATAATAACACACTATGACCGATCAAACACCCCAAAGATATAAGCTATGCTTACGGATGCTAAATCCTTTAGAAACCAACGAATCAACCTTTAAAAAAAAACCGTAATAAACATGAATCAACAATAATCGTGGCACTCTTCGCTTATCCGAGCTGAGCACCTGAAGACATCTGGCGTTTGGCACACGCCCAAGGTCTTCCTGACAATTCCTTGCAACCGGCATAGCCTACTCTCCTTCGGCCACCAACTGCAATCGGCTCAACCTTTGCTAGTGAGTTTTCCTTAGCAGTGATACACCAGAGGGCTTTAATATAGTCTCGAGGCTGCTAATTTAGATATATATATATATATATATATATATATATATATATATATACATATATAAATATATATTACATATATATATATATATATATATATATATATATATATTATAGAAAGACCATAAACAGGCACGAGTTAAAAGATATGTCTGAGGCCTTTTTCCTGTAGTGGACTAGTAACGGCTGATGATAATATAAATAAATATATATGTGTATTTATGTATATACATATATATATTATATATATGTAATATATATATATACATATATAAATATATATTACATATATATATATATATATATATATATATATATATATATGCATGTGTGTATATATATATATATATATATATATACATATATATATATATATATATATATATATATATATATATATATATATATATATCAAGAACTTGCCTTATAATAAGGTGTACACGGCTCATCTCAAGCGGGTTTTAAGCCGTTTTATATGTGAATTAAATTATACAGAATGATGATATAGTAGTGATATTTAAAATCCTCCCTCTCTCTCTCTCTCTCTCTCTCTCTCTCTCTCTCTCTCTCTCTCTCTCTCTCTCTCTCTCTCTCTGATTTCATTAGTATTATCAAGCCATGATCACTATCCTAATAATCTTCACCTTACATCATTATCGTTATTATTATTATTATTATTATTATTATTATTACTAGCCAAGCTACAACCCTAGTTGGAAAAGCAAGATGCTAAACGCCCAAGGGCTCTAATAGGGAAAAATAGCCCAGTGAGAAAAGGAAATAAGGAAATAAATAAATGATGAGAATAAATTAACAATAAATCATTCTAAAAACAGTAACAACGTCAAAATAGATATGTCATATATAAACCATTAACAATGTCAAAAACAGATATGTCATATATAAACTATAAAAAGACTCATGTCAGCCTAGTCAACATAAAAACATTTGCTCCATCTTTGAACTTTTGAAGTTCCAATGATTCAACTACCCGATAAGGAAGATCATTCCACAACTTAGTAACAGCTGGAATAAAACTTCTAGAATACTGTGTAGCATTGAGCCTCATGATGGAGAAGGCCTGGCTATTAAAATTAACTGCCTGCCTAGTATTATGAACAGGATAGAATTGTCCAGGTAGATTTGAATGTAAAGGATGGTCAGAGTTATGAAAAATCTTAAGCAACATGCGTAATGATCTAATTGAACGACGGTGCCAAAGATTAATAACTAAATCGGGAATAAGAAATCTAATAGACCGTAAGTTTCTGTACAACAAATTAAGATGAGAATCAGCAGCTGAAGACCAGACAGGAGGACAATACTCAAAATAAGGTAGAATGAAAGAATTAAAACACTTCTTCAGAATGGATGGATCACCGAAAATCTTGTAAGACTTTCTCAATAAGCCAATTTTTTTGTGCAATTGAAGGAGACACAGACCTTATGTATTTCTCAAAAGTAAATTTGCTGTCGAGAATCACACCTAAAATTTCAGAAGAGTCATATAAATTTAAAGAAACATTATCAATACTGAGATCCGGATGTTGAGGAGCCACCGTCCTTGACCTATTTACAATCATACTTTGAGTTTTGTTAGGATTCAACTTCATACCCCATAATTTGCACCATGCACTAATTTTAGCTAAATCTCTATTAAGGGATTCACCAACCACAAATCTACATTCAGGGAATGGAATTAATGCAGAGAGTAGCATCATCTGCATATACAACAACCTTGTTTTCTAGGCCAAACCACATGTCATGTGTATATAGTATGAAAAGTAATGGGCCAAGAACACTACCCTGTGGAACACCGGATATCACATTCCTATACTCACTATGGTACCCATCAACAACAACTCTTTGAGATCTATTACTTAAAAAATCAATAATAATGCCAAGAAACGACCCACCCACTCCCAACTGTTTGAGTTTGAAAACAAGGGCCTCATGATTAACACGGTCAAAGGCCGCACTAAAATCAAGGCCAATCATACGAACTTCCTGACCACAATCAAGGGATTTCTGTACAGCATTGGAGATTGTAAGAAGGGCATCACATGCTCCAAGGCCTTTACGAAAACCAAATTGCAAACTAGGGAATAGATGATTACCTTCAGCAAACCTATTAAGACGTTTTGCTAGAAGACGTTCAAAAACTTTAGATAATATGGGAGTTATGGAAATTGGGTGGTAATCAGTGGGACTTGAGCTACCACAAACACATTTACATAGAGGAGTAACATTACCAATTCTCCAACAAGTGCTAAAAGCTCCTCCTCTGGCTAACTTGCGCAAAATAACAGATAACTTTGGAGCTAATAAATCTGCTGTCTTTATAAAAAACAAAGGAAAAATGCCATTTGGGTCTACACCTCCATAAGCATCAAGGTCCATCAACAGAGCTTTAATCTCACGAGATCGAAAAGCTAAATTAGTTAGTTTAGCCTCAGGAAAACAGGAATGAGGATGTTCAAGTTTTTAATTACTCTGTTTACTGTCAAAAACATCAGCCAACAGGGTTGCCTTTTCCTTTGGACACTGAGTGACTGAGCCATCTAGTCTAAGTAAAGGAGGAACTGTTGCATCTACACCAAAGAGTGCAGATTTAAGGGTAGACCACCATCTATGTTCCTGAGTTGTACCAGAAAGTGTTTCTTTTATGGTTAAATTATACTCCTTTTCAGTTGAGGCATAAACTCTCTGAGCAAAAGCTCGAAGCTGAGTATAGTTGTTCCAGGTCAAATCTGATCTGTTACCCTTCCAAAGACGATAGGCCTCCTGCTTCTCCAAATAAGCACGTCTACAATCATCATTGAACCACGGTTTGTCCTTCACTCGGTACCTTAGCACACGAGAAGGGATACGCCTATCAATTATGTTGAATAGATTCTCATTCAAAGGGAACACAGGATCTACACTACTATATAATTTTGACCAATTCAAGCACAAAAGATCATGCAAAATCCCATTCCAGTCTGCTTGGGATTTCATATAAATTTTACAAGAGCATGATATATCAGGGACAGGTTGCTCAGTCTTCATTACTAATGAAATCAAGGCATAATCAGATGTCCCGACTGGAGAACCAACCTTACTAGTTATAACGCCAGGGGAGTCAGTGTATACGAGTTCCAAGCAATTACCAGACCTGTGAGTAGCTTTATTTATGATTTGCTCACAGCCTGATTCAGAGGCAAAGTCTAAAGCTCTTAAGCCATGGCGATCGGTAAGAGAGATAGAATTTAACCATTCCCTATGGTGAGCATTAAAATCACCAACAAAGACAAAAGAAGCCTTTCTATCATCTTCTTGTATCTTAGCCATAATGGTAAGAAGACAATCGAAGATAGAATCATCCATGTCTGGATTCCGGTAGATGGAACACAAATAAAAGTTGTTATGCCTGCCACAAACTTATATTAACTGAATCTCATGACATCCACATTGATAGCAGGACTTATGAGAAGCAAGGTACTCGGTCCTAATATACACCGCACATTCCCCTGGCCCTAGGGATGACATCACGTTTCAACATTATTGGCTTCTTAAAACCAGTTATAAGGAGCTCAGATGAGTGCCTCATATTAGAAACCAAAGTTTCTGAGCACAAAAGAATGTCATAGTGTCTGGACGCAACTGTAAGGTCTTGGATATTTGCATGAAGACCACGAATATTGCAATACAGAAGACGACATTGACGAAATCTAGGACGTACTGGTCCCGGATTTCGCTCAATGTCTCCAGACAGCATAAGAATTAATAGAAATAAAAAAGAGACATCATACTTAAAAACTAGATTAACAAGAATTATAACAAAAACAATATGTACAGAATTATAAATAAAGTGATTGATGAAACCCATAGACTATAGTAAAAAGTCGGAAAAACTGGTCAACATGGAGGAGGGAGGAGCCGATACACCACGCAAGGCTAAATACCCTCCAGGATAGCCACTTCAACTGAAGGGAGGACAGTAAGGATGGTTTTGAGAACAAAAAGAATCAGAAAAGGAAAAGACAACCTCTTGATAAACCACCAGGCATCCATGGCCCTTCTATTAAGCCTGCCCAACACACCATTTCAAAAAAACAATAATAATATAGAATAGTGTGCCCTAGTGTACCCTCAAGCAAGAGAACTCTAACCCAAGACAGTGGAAGACCATGGTACAGAGGCTATGACACTACCCAAGACTAGAGAACAATGGTTTAATTTTGGAGTGTCCTTCTCCTAGAAGAGCAGCTTACCATAGCTAAAAAGTCTCTTCTACCCTTACCATGAGGAAAGTACAATGAACAAATTGCAGTATAGTAATTAAACCCTTGGGTTAAGAAGTGTTAAGTATCTCATTGTTGTCAGGTGTATGAGGAAAGACGAGACTATGTAAAGAATAGGCCAGACTATTCTGTGTAAGTGTAGGCAAAGAAAAAATAAGCCGTAACCAGAGAGAGGGATCTAATGCATTACTGTCTGGCCAGTCAAAGGATCCAATACCTCTCTAGTGGTAGTATCTCAACGGGCGGCTGGTGCCCTGGCCAACCTACTACCTACTGGCACCATTTCTCTCATTCCATTCAAAGCTACTGTCATTATTATCATATCTATAAGGAAAAAAAAAAAAAAAAAAAAAAAAAAAAAAAAAAAAAAACCTTAATTCACCATTTTTCCCAATGTTATGATGGCAGGGAGAATTCCCTGCAGCCGTCTAGCATATTTCCTCTGATAAGAGATCAGAATGAACCGAGGTGGTCTGCCAGCCGAATACCTGGAGATTCGGTACGTTTTCTGAAAAACAGCGGATCGTCTCTAGTCCCCTAACACAACTCCTACTTCTTCTGCTTCTTCTTCTTCTTCTTCTTTTTGGCTTGTTCTTGATGCGTCTTGAATTCTTTTAACTAAAGGTTTAGGATTCTGGAATCTGTTTCAATAATCTTTATTAATTACCCTTCATTTAGTCGACTTTTTTTATTTTCTTTTTGTTTTGTCTTGTTTAGTCTCCTAACCTTCCTCCTACTACTACTACTACTACTACTACTACTTCTTCTTCTTCTTCTTCTCCTTCTTCTTCTTTTTAGTTTGTTCTTCTTGTGTCTTGAGTTCCTTTAACTAAAGGTTTAGGATTCTGGAATCTGTTTTAATAATCTTTATTAATTACTTTTCACTTAGTTTATTTATCCTTATTTACTCTTTCTTTTGTCTTGTTTAGTCTCCTAACCTTCCTCCTACTTCTTTTCTTCTTCTTCTTTTTGCCTTGCTCTTGTTGTGTCTTGAGTTCTTTTAACTAAAGGTTCAGAATTCTGGTATATTTATTAATATTCTTCATTAATTATTTTTTATTTAGTCTATTTTTCTTTATTTTCTCCTTCTTCTGTTTTGTTATTCTTGAGTTCTTTCATGGTGGATTTTGGAATCTATTATATATTGTTAATTCATTAATTTTCATACAGTTGATTTATTTCCTTTTCTCACTGGGCTCTTTTTCCCTGTTGGAGCCCCTGGGCTTGTAGTATCCTGCTTTTCCAACTAGGGCTATAGCTTAGTTAATAATAATAATAATAATAATAATAATAATAATAATAATAATAATAATAACATCGATTATACCTATAAAATCTAATTTTGGTTAAGTGTGGGAGTTAAAGTAATTTAGTATAGAAAACGCCATGGCATAATTGATGGAAATTTCATATATCCATAAGGAAATACGTAGTGACATATATGCAATCAGCGATAAACCTCAGGAATACACCTATTTATCCGTGTTACATACTTTTCGACATATACGGTATACTGCAAACGAAGCGGGGGAAGGAAGAGAAAACGATGAATTGACGAGCTGAGAAAATTTGCTGGTATAGACTGGCATAGAAAGACCTTAAACAGACGGGAGTGGAAGCCCATGTTTAAGGCATTTGAAGTGCCGTGGAGTAGCAACTGACGATTATATATATATATATATATATATATATATATATATATATATATATATATATATATATATATATATATATAATCAGTCGTTGCTACGCCACTGCAGAACAAAGGCTTCACACATGTCCTATTTGCGTATGTTTCTGTTTATGGTCTTTCTGTGCCAGTCCACGCCCGAAAATTTCCTTAGTTCGTCGATCCGTCGTCCTCTCTTCCTTCCTCTGCTTCTTTTACAATCTCTAGGACCCATTCTGTTATTCCTGTTATTCATATATCTATATATATATATACATATATATATATATATATATATATATATATATATATATATATATATATATATATATATATATATATATATACACGTGCTTTAATCATTTGCAAGACACTAAATATAACCCCCCTGACCAACGCGTGTATAACAGTCCGTAGAATGTCTAACCTCGCTTATGCGAGAATTTCCTTTTAAAGCGAATGTGGGTTCCTGAACCAACGTGATCCCGGCCAAGGCACATCTGTTGAGAATATACCTCAAATACCGGGAGAACCTGTTGGGTTGTAAGTAACTGGTAGTAAACAGCCGGTACACCTCCGTAACCAGGTGAGTCAGATAAACACCGGTACTGGATTGGGTAGGGGGTGGAAGTAGAGGGGGGGAGGGGTCGGTATTTGAGGGTAAGTGGGAGGGAGGGGGGTATTCTTCAAGCTTAGCTTTCTTTGTTTGGTCTCGTTTGGTTTTCGAAAGCAGAGGCTGTGTGTGGAGGTTTCCTACTCCTTTTCAAACTAATCGAGTCTATTTTCCAGAAGGTATAGGCCTTACTACTACTACTACTACTACTACTACTACTGTTAGACCCTCTATGTAGGCCTACATTTTCAGATCTCTTGCTATGTTATCAGTTATTCTACTACTACTACTACTACTACTACTACTCATAATAATAATAATAATAATAATAATGTTAGACCCTCTATGTAGGATTCCATTTTCAGACATCTTGCTATGTTATCTGTTATTCTACTACAACTACTACTACTACTACTAATAATAATAATAATATTATTAGACCCTCTATGTAGGCCTCCATTTTCAGACATCTTGCTATGTTATCTGTTATTCTACTACTACTACTACTACTACTACTAATAATAATAATAATAATAATAATAGACCCTCTATGTAGGCCTACATTTTCAGATCTCTTGCTAAGTTATCTGTTATTCTACTACAACTACTGCTACTACTACTACTACTATTAATAATAATAATAATAATAATAATAATAATAATAATAATAATAATATTAGACCCTCTATGTAGGCCTCCATTTTCAGACATCTTGCTATGTTATCTGTTATTTTACTACAACTACTACTACTACTACTACTGCTACTACTACTACTACTACTAATAATAATAATAATAATAATAATAATAATAATAATAATATTAGACCCTCTATGTAGGCCTACATTTTTCAGATGTCTTGCTAAGTTATCTGTTATTTACCGTTTAAAGTTTTAAGGTTCACTCATAAATAGAAGATGCAAGGAACAGTGACATTGCCCTATAAAGCAGGACAATGCCCTAGAGATGGCCATATTACATATGATCAGCGCCCAAGCCCCCTTTTCACCCAAGCTAGGACCTAGCAGGGTCAGGCAATGGCTGCTCATGACTCAGCTGATAGACCTATAGACTCCCGTTTGCTCGCAAGGATGGTGAGGTTACAGCGACCAAAGGAGCTACCACCAGTCCAAAATAATATTATGTAAATATTACATCTACATTCAAAAGCTATGTTTTAGCAAGGGAATACGCAAAAACAATAATTATTAGTTAAAAGTTTAGATATTCAAGCTTCCATAATATGAAATGAAATCTTATTCTGTAGTATTACACACTTATTATTATTATTATTATTATTATTATTATTATTATTATTATTAGCTAAGCTACAACCTTAGTTGGAAAACCCGGATGTTATAAGTCCAAAGACTCCAACAAGGGAAAAATAGTCCTGTGATGGAAGGAAATATGGAAACAAATAAACTACAAAAGGACGCAATGAACAATTA
Organism: Palaemon carinicauda; assembly: GCF_036898095.1. Taxonomy (NCBI): domain Eukaryota; kingdom Metazoa; phylum Arthropoda; class Malacostraca; order Decapoda; family Palaemonidae; genus Palaemon; species Palaemon carinicauda. Next base: position 4,546,399 of record NC_090737.1, read on the forward strand.
AAATAAAATATTTCAAGAACAGTATCAACGTTAAAATTCATCTTTCATATAATAAACTATAAAAAGAGACTTATGTCAGCCCGTTCAACATAAAAACATTCCCCTTCAAGTTTGCCCTTTTGAAGTTGGTCCAATGAGTCCTGAGGTCCTCATTAGAATTCGTATACCCTTTATAACCTTACTACACATACGGGCCACCCATAGACAAGGGCTCGTGTTGGCACAAAGCCAGTTAAATGAACATTGCCACCTGAGAGAGAGAGAGAGAGAGAGAGAGAGAGAGAGAGAGAGAGAGAGAGAGAGAGAGAGAGAATGCTAAATATTCATGGATAAATATTACGCAGTGTGACAAATTATAACTTAACCGTAAGAGGCAAAATACTCTATTCAAGTATTACTTTTAGAGTTCAGTCTACTTGAGCTAAACATGAGAGAGAGAGAGAGAGAGAGAGAGAGAGAGAGAGAGAGAGAATGCTAAATATTCATGGATAAATATTAGGCAGTGACAAATTATAACTTAACTGTAAGAGGCAAAATACTCTATTCAAGAATTCTTTGAGAGTTCAGTCTACTTCAGCTAAACGTATTTCATAACAAACATATTCCACCATGATAAACCGTGAAATGACATTATAAACTTGATGAAATAAATATATCAACATAATTATTTCTCGGAGCTCCGAACTTTATGGGTCTAAGATAGAAAAAAAAATTGAAAACCTTGAAGCTCAGCGCCAAAGCCTTCAGAATCTATGTCTGGGAATCCCGAGAAATAGTGTTATTTTCCCGCTGGACATTCGCATGAATATTAATAAAGCCTTCACGAGTTGGGTGGCTCTCGAAGAATGTGTGTGTGTGTGTGTGTGTGTGTGTGTGTCGTAAGGTCTCGGGGTGAAACACAAACGACTTGAGAATTTAAGAAGAACATTTAAAATACTACACAAAAACAAAAAGAAGAAAAAAAAAGGCGAAGCTGTATCCAGGGAAATCGTAAGCAAATGAGTGGAGCGAAGTCCAGTTCTTGGCTATGTCCAAATAGAAAATATATAATTTATGGTAGTTGTGTGCGATATATCTATTTACGTATATATAAATAAATATATATATATATATATATATATATATATATATATATATATATATATATATATATATATGTGTGTGTGTGTGTGTGTGTGTGTGTAATATATATATATATATATATATATATATATATATATATATATATATATATATATACATACTTATATTTCTGTCTATATACATACAAATATATATAAAAAATGTATGTAATTATACAAATGCCTACCTATCTATCTATCTATATATATACATATATATGTGTAATATATAATGTGTATATATACTTATATTTCTGTCTATATACATACAAATATATATAAATATTTTTATGTAAATATACAAATACCTACCTACCTACCTATCTATCTATCTAGCTATCTATCTATCTATCTATCTATCTATCTATCTATCTATATATATATATATATATATATATATATATATATATATATATATATATATATATATATATGTGTGTGTGTGTGTGTGTGTAATATATAATATAATATGTTTATATTTCTGTCTATATACATACCAATATATATAAATATTTTTATGTAAATATACAAATACCTATCTATCTATCTATCTATCTATCTATCTATCTATCTATATATATATATATATATATATATATATATATATATATATAGTGTGTGTGTGTGTATATATATATGTATGTATGTATGAATAAGCAAACCCTTTTCGTATCTGAAATCCATTTATTGATACAAACTAAAAACTGATGTTTCATAACCAACACTATGGAAGTTATGCTATTATGGAGTTGGTTCCCAGGCAAATTAAGTTTGACATCTTTAATGTTGCTCTCTACGTCTCCTTTATATTTATAGTAATTCCCAGGAAAGAAAATAATAACTCTCTCCTTTTAATAACGCTGTCATGATTTGCAATTTGTAATTATAACATATAAAACAAAATCTAAAGTGATTTTGGACCTTAAATGACAACCCTAGTTCTCTTTCGTCAAACGAAATTAATCACTATAAAAAGACATATCTCACGTTCATTGTAGGCCTACACTCCTTTTAAAAGGTCGTAATGTTATATAAGAAGCAATTTATAACATAACACAACCTTGAATACTTATTCAAGTCAACACTCAAATTCGAAGGGTTGTAATGTTATATATATATATATATATATATATATATATATATATATATATATATATATATATATATATATATATATATATATATATATATATATATATATCACCTAACATAACCTTAAATACTCATATGGGCCTAGACTCAATTTTAAAGGGTTGTAATGTTATATAAGAAGCAATTTATAACATCTAACAACCTTAAATACTCATATTAGCCTACACTCATTTTAAAGGGTTGTAATGTTATATAAGAAGCAATTTATAACATCTAACTTAACCTTAAATATTCATATTAGCCTACACTAATTTTTAAAGGGTTGTAATGTTATATAAAAAGCAGCATATATCACCTAATATACCCTTAAATACTCATATAGGCCTACACTCATTTTAAAGGGTTGTAATGTTATATAAGAAGCAATTTATAACATAACACAACCTTAAATACTTATTCAAGCCAACACAAATTCAAAGGGTTGTAATGTTATATATAAAAACATCTATATCACCTAACTTAACATTAAATACTCATATGGGCCTTTATTAATTTTTAAAAGGTTGTAATGTTATATAAAAAGCAATACATATCACCTAACATAACCTTAAATACTCATATTAGCCTACACTAATTTTTAGAGCTGCAATGTTATATAAAAAGCAACATATATCACCTAACATAACCTTAAATGCTCATATAAGTCTACAATCAATTTTAAACAAATAATAGCAAAATAATTCTCAATAAAAATATAAATATTGACAAGTTAACTGGCACTTTACCTTTGAGGAGAGGCGTGGCTAGTGTGAGGAGGAGGTGGTGGTGGAGGAGGAGCAACAGCAGGAGGAGAAGCAGCAGAAGCAGCAGAAGAGGCAGCAGGAGGAGAAGCAGCAGAAGAGGCAGCAGGAGGAGAAGCAGCAGAAGAGGCAGCAGGAGGAGAAGCAGCAGAAGAGGCAGCAGGAGGCGTTACTGATTGGCGGGAAAATCTTCGGGTAAAATATCGGCAATCCTCTCGCGAACGACATTCACTATCACTTAAATTACGAGCTATGGACTCTTGGTAGCCTTTATATTTGCACTTTTACAGTTATTTTTGAAAATGAACATATCTACAGACCACTACACTTGCCTTTTCTTTAAAATGGCACGAAAATGTGGTAAAAATAACACACATAACGCAAATGATATGTGCTCCCTTTTCGTCAACTATAGACAGACTGGCTGAATGCTGATTTGAATTCATCATAATCAAGCAGATACGTAACCTCGTTAGTACTTTTCCACAAAAAATGAGTACGTTCTTTTTGGAGGAAAATTTAGTACTATCCTTCAAAAAATAGTATATAGGGGAATTTTTAGCACTTCAATTCATGAAAAAAGGATTAGTAATGAGGGAAGTGTATGTGTTGTCACGGTTACTGAAAGCGAGCGGTTTCGGAACTTCGTTAGTACTTTTCCACAAAAAATGAGTACACCATATTTGGAGGGAAATTTGGTAATATTCCATAAATAATAAGTATATGGAGGAAATTTTAGCACTTTTCCACACAGAAAATAGTATAGAGAGAAATTTTAATAATCTTTCACACAAATATGCTATATGGAGGTCTGTTTCTCCCAAACCGATACAAAGCGCGTAAACAGAAAATTAAATTTCATGGTCGTATACCAAACGGTTGCATAAGATTTATTTTTATAAAATTCAGACCACCCATTACATTCGGATCTTCCCAGACTGTACCATCCTGCACCTTAGTACTATAGGTATGCTGTAAGTTCTATAGATTAATTATAACATCATGCCTTCACTAGCATAAGGCTAACTACACAGTAGGCCTATTCCAGAAGCTTTATACCCGCTGTGATCAGATTGTCAAATGATCTTCCTAATCTGATATTTTAATTGGTAGAACTTCTGTAAGTTCAAACTTTTTGTAAATTCTCTCTCTCTCTCTCTCTCTCTCTCTCTCTCTCTCTCTCTCTCTCTCTCTCTCTCTAGATTGATTGATTGATTGATTTAATGCCTGAAAACTTTAAATCAATCAATCAATCAATCAATCTCTCTCTCTCTCTCTCTCTCTCTCTCTCTCTCTCTCTCTCTCTCTCTCTCTCTGGCTCGGAGACTGCACATAAAATGAATGAAAATATAAAAAAGAAATTTGAGTCCTTTGTATATCTACCTTGTGTGATAGCTAGTTGATTGACCACTGTTCATGTTTTTTTTTTTTTTTTTAATCATAGTATTCCTTTCCATTAGATTGCAATTATTTTTTATATGTATACAGCGTCAAGATATGAACAGCCTACTTAATAAATCTAATTTATCTTTCTAAAACCTTGCACCAAAAATATATTTTAAAAAATACTCTTTGATTCACCACCCGACGTTTAGAATGCTGGCTAATGAGGTTATGACCTGCGCCGATATGTCACTCAAATTTAGTGATTATAATTCAGAAAATCTTTTCTATTTTCATTACCAGCACCCGGGAACTCTTTGCCTTTTGTCTTATCTGATAGTTAATATTCTTTTTGTCTCCGTAGATCTTGAGTTAGATTATCGGGAGCAAACGTCACTGTGTATTTTTGAAGAAGACGAAATCGAGGAATTGTCTCACGCCAGAGAAATGTAAACTTGCCAGACACCAATACTTACGAAATTCTCCAGTATTTTATCCTTTTTGGGCTCAAGCCATGGCGTCCTGATGGAAGGTTCCTGTTTGGTAGCTTCCTTGGGTATAAGAAGGTTCCTGTTTGGTAGCTTCCTTGGGTATAAGACTACTAAGATATTCCCAGAGAATTTAACCACAGGTTATCACAGAATTCTAACTTCTGGAGCGAGTATCTCAAAGGTTTCCCTTTAAGACATCGTAATACAACAGGGGACACGCATGTCTGGTCGTGCCACATAGCTATCTCCACCCCGAACAGAGTTAACGCTTCGGTGTGTAAGGGCTGAGAATAGCTGGGAGCCGTTCCACAGCTAATCTCACTCGTGGCTACTACTGATACTCGAGACGTAAACAAACGGACGCCATTGCTCTAATGACGTCACGAGCGTCTTTATCCTTTGTTTAGTAGCTGCCCTACTGAGACGGATTTTCCCTTGTGTGAACTTTATCGTTTTGCATCTTCGCTATGTCGTTACCTTCAGCCTCGCCTTCTTCTGGAAAGTTGAGTACAAGGTTCCAGTATTGTTTAATTAAGCTCTGGCCGTAAAGTAAATATTATTTTGCGAAATAATTGATGTTTTGTGGCAGAGCTGTGCCTCTACCGGACCCGCCATTTTATGGCGTCGTTGTTGTTTTGCATGTCTTATTTAGTTAGCCACAACAACGCTTCCGGCCTTATATACTAATTGAATACATTAGTTTATTTAGTCTTCATAGCTAGGAACTTTTATTTCGTGTTTAGACGCTTTTATCGGTCATCGATTGACCTCATACCAGTCGGCTACTATAGCCCCCAGGCCAGGAGCCTATATACAAGTGTTCATGCATGATTTATCAGTGATCCTAGACTAAGTTATGAAGATAGTGGCATTATTATTTTACAATACTTTTGACTAGTGATGCAAATGTTTTCGCCTTCAGGGACCATATAGGGGATAGGCTAGTCAGTGATTCTTACTAGCCTAACCTAACCTTAGGACCCCTATATGCTTCCTTCATCCCCTGCCTTGGCATTCCCTCTAATTAGCCTTGATCCCTTTTCTGAGTAAAGGGATTCATTGTCTAATAGAGTATTATATCGCCTCTCAGTCCTCCCTAAAGGAATGAACCCCCTTAGGATTGCGTCTGAGAGTGAGGTTAGGCTAGCCTACCTCTATGGCTAGGATAGTCTGCGACTTTCCTGCGATAGCGATACGTCTTCTTCCTTGCCTAGTTCAGGACTTTTAGCCCTGATCTAGGTCGGGTTAGGAAGGTTTCTCTGTTCCATGCTGAAACTGTACTCTTGCACCGTTTTAGCCGATCAGCCTAATCTTAGGTTAGGGAGTGTCCTCCCTTCCCTTTGTGGCCGCTCTGGTACAGAAACCCTTCCTGAGAAGACCCCTCTCTTCTCCCTCCCCACCTATCTCTTGTATAGCCTAGCCTATGCTTAGGTTAGTTTATACTCATCTGTCCCCTGTCCTACAACTCCTCCTTAGGGTGGATGAGTAGGGCTACCCGAGCTTCCTTGTGCAGTCCGCTCTGGTACATATACCTTCATAGTGTCCTATAAGGTTAGTTCCTAGTGTAGCTCTGCATAAGGGAGTCTCCCCCCCCCCCCATCTTGGGTGTTCCCTAGTCCTCCCTTGGGCTACCTGCTCCCGGTCCCTAGTGACCCCTGCATATGGATGATAGAGCCTGTCTCTATCATGGGTACACCCCCTCAGGGAGGGGGAGGGATGTCTGGAACCCTGAAGGTACTTCCTGCATCCTTCCCCCCCTCCCCCTGTCTCTCTATCTATCTGGGTGCCGGTCTCTTGCCGCCTCTTATGCCGGCAATACCTGCCTCTTGGTGACTTCCCTACCCTTGCCGCCAGCCCCCCGTGTTCCGAGGGACTGCCGGCTGCCGCCGGCTAATACCGGCGGCTCTCCTACTCCTATCTAATCGTCCGCTTGCCGGTCGATCTCCGGAGTGCCGGCATATACTGCCGGCAACCCGATACTACCTGTACCATCCTTACCCCAGTCACCAATCCGACATCCTCCGGCTGCCGGAGCCGCCGCTCCCTGCCGGCGTGCCGCCGTTGTGCCGGCGGCCGCCATCCTGGTATCTAACTGACTTTTGAAAATTGTCTGTTCTAATGCCAGAATCTATGCTGGAGCGAGCTCCGGCGTGCCGGCGGCTTGCCGGATACCCCGGAGGCGTCAAGAATACTTGCACCCCCTCTCTGTAGCTATCATAAGACTAAGATAGCCCTACCTGGCAAATAGATAAGCTGCTTTGCTTCTAAGATCAGTACCTAGTACTGCTCTATTAGTGATCATGCTGTCTCTTTGCATTCTTCTATTTCCAGCATGCTATGTGCATCTTAGCACGGCTGGTTGCCAGAAGCAGTTACCCTTAATGAGACCTTCTGGCTCTTATCTGGGAACCGAATGAATTCGATCCCAACCTTGTCCTTGGCTTTCCATGGAGTTCCAATATAATGGGAATCCTAGGAAACTATATCCAATGATCTCGGTCATTTGGATTATCCCAGGACCAAGCCTATGGTAACCAGCCGGGCGAGATGCATGGAGCGTGTTCTCCTTTACTGTTTCACTCTCTATGCATCACACCTTATATAAGTTAAAATTAATGATTAATATTAACTTAATTTAAGAGCCATTCCTATGACTCCCCCATACTCATTTTCTCTTTCTTCCACAGGAGGAGCAGATGAAGTGCGATTTCGCATACTGTGCCGTGAAACGCTCCCAGTTTTACGGACATACGGCGTGCAGGACTCACGCCCCTTGCTCAGACAAGAGAGGGGATTGGAAGTTCTGGAATCCACTGGATTGTACGGTCTGCCAGGCCTACCTAGTTGAGGCCTTCCATAACCCTCCCTCAGCGGAGGTTAGAGACATTGCTCGTGAGAAACTGCGCAAGTGGGTGCGTGGTTTTCAGAGGAATGCCACTGGACCGTACCTGGCCACCGAAGAACTGAGGTCCCTACTGTTCCCTAAGGCCTCCCCTGATTCAGTGGTTCCAAAGGAAGCAATCCCCACTGTCCAAATTACGGTGGAACCTGATGTGGTCATGGCTCAGTCCATGCACGAGTGTCGCCTAGATTCCGAAGAGGATGAACAGATCTCTGACGTCTCGGAAGACACGGAGAAGACGCTTATGGCTCAAGGAGCCGAAGAGGACGAAGACAAGGTGGAATACACCGAGTCGGAGATTGGAGCTACTCCCTCGTCCATCCCTCCGCCTACTCCTACACCGACGGATGTGTCCATTCCGTCTACCTCCTCGACCCCGGATCCTTCTTCCTCTACACAAGAACTGATCCGACTGATTAGAGCTGTCATGGACGACAGACTGAAGGAGAACCAGGAGTCCATCAGGTCTATGATTGGATCCAGAGAACCGAAGAAGATCTCGGTTAAGGATCTCCCAGCTTGCTCTCATGCCAACCCGTGGAGGTATGCAGAGCATATGGTTATTGCGACCGGCAGGATATTTGTTAGTGACAAAATCGGCACGGTCCCGTTGGAAGATGTGGAATTCTTCCCAAGCTTCGAGGCCTACCCGGACTGTTACGTCCGGCTTCGTTCTGAACCTGCCTCGAAGGAGGAGACCGAACCTAAGGAAGAGATAGTGTTCGATCTCGCAAAGGCCCAGGCTATGCTAGCCTCCGCATTTAAGAGCAGGGGCTTTACCTGCTCTAAGCTTCCTGCCTTGAGCAAGAAGCATCCTACTTATGTCGCTCCCGACACTGCGATTCTTCCATTTTTGGAAAAGGCCTTGGCTGCATGCCTTAAGGCGGCGGAAGAAGGGAAACCCTGCCCTGCACTGGAGGAGTGCAGACCCTTCTCCATCGTAACGCCCCCTGACACTAGACAATGGAAAGATGTCCAACATACTTTCGTTGTGGGTAGGCTTGATCCTGACGTTGCCGGACGTCAGTTTAATGAAGACCTCCCTAAGCTCAATGATCACCTCCTTCGCCGGGAACAAGACACGAAGGAGAGGCTTGCAGCGTCTCTTTCTCATCAAGTCCAACTTGAAGTTATGGCCTGTGACACAGCAGTACCCGATCACTACATGGTACTGGCCAAATCCCACTTACTGACGGTAATGAAGGACTTGTACCATTTCATAAAGGCTCGTAGAGCCTGTCGTGAATTCGTGTTTGTCGGTGCCACCGTGAAACACGAACCCCGGAGGCTGATTTCCTCCAACATCTGGGGAAAGCACCTGTTTCCTTCGGACCTTGTCAAGGAAATAACGGACAGAGCCGCCACGGAGAATAGGAACCTTCTCCACAAGTGGGGCATGTCCAGGAAAAGGAAAACCTCTCAGGACGATGGACCTCAGCCTAAGAGGAAACCTCAGAAACCGAAACCCCAGCAACGTCAACAAAGACGTCAGTTTCCGGGACCCGCTACCTCCCAAGTGGTTGCCCAACCACAACAGACCTTTCAATTGGTCCCCCAACCGGTGTTGTCACAGTCACCGGTCTTCACCCCTGCCTTTGAACAGCCATCCACTACCTTTCATGCCAGAGGTAGAGGCTCGTCCAGGGGTGCAAGCAGAGACGCCTCTCGTCGTCCCTCCAGAGGTAGAGGAGGAAAGGGAGCTAGCGGCCGAGGCAACAAGTCCTCGGGACACCAGAAGCAATGAAGTGCTTCCGGTGGGAGGAAGACTCCGCCAATTCCAGGATCGTTGGACCTTCGATCCTTGGGCACACAGCATCATCAAGAACGGTCTAGGCTGGAGTTGGGTGCAACCACCCCCCAATCTTCCAGCGGTTCTTCCAACAATCGACCCCCATTCTGGAAGAATATGTTCTAGACCTCTTGAACAAGAAGGTGATAAGGAAGGTAAAGTCCACCAGGTTCCAAGGGAGACTGTTTTGCGTTCCCAAGAAGGACTCAGACAAGCTCAGAGTCATTCTGGACTTATCCCCCCTCAACAAGTTCATAGAGAACAACAAATTCAAGATGCTGACGCTTCAACAAATAAGGACCCTTCTGCCTCAAGGTTCCTACACGGTCTCTATAGACCTGGCGGATGCCTATTGGCACATTCCAATGAACCATCACGCTTCCTCCTACCTAGGATTTCGACTCCAAAGGAAAAGCTACGCCTTCCGGGCCATGCCATTCGGCCTCAATGTGGCCCCTCGGATCTTCACAAAGCTGGCGGATGCCATAGTACAACAGCTCCGCCTAAGAAACGTCCAGGTGATGGCCTACCTCGACGACTGGCTAGTCTGGGCTCCATCGCCCGAAGAGTGTACAAAGTCTTGCGACGAAGTTACCCAGTACCTAGAACACCTGGGATTCAAGATCAACGAGAAGAAATCTCGCCTCTCTCCAGCTCAGAAGTTTCAGTGGCTGGGAATCCACTGGAATCTTCAGTCACACCGCCTTTCCATCCCCCAGAAGAAAAGGAAGGAAATAGCAGGGTCTGTCAAGCGACTACTGAAATCCAAACGCATTTCAAGACGACAGCAGGAACGAGTTCTAGGCTCTCTACAATTCGCCTCAGTGACAAACCCAGTGCTTCGTGCACAGCTAAAGGATGCCGCGGGAGTCTGGAGACGATCGGCATCCATCGCTCGAAGAGACCTCAAGAGACGGCTTCCAAACAGACTTCGACGCCTCCTAAAGCCGTGGTCGGAAGCAATGGCCCTGAAAAGGTCCATTCCTCTCCAACACCCTCCTCCATCACTCAACATCCACACGGATGCCTCACTGGAGGGCTGGGGAGGTCACTCCCACCTGAAACAAGCTCAAGGGACCTGGTCTCCACTATTCAAGACGTTCCACATAAACATCTTGGAGGCCATGGCGGTCCTTCTTACTCTGAAGAAGCTATCCCCGCCGCCCTCGATCCACATCCGTCTAACCCTAGACAACTCGGTGGTAGTTCGTTGTCTCAATCGCCAGGGCTCAAGATCGCCCCAGATAAATCAGGTGCTTCTCCCAATCTTCCGTCTGGCGGAGAAGAAGAAGTGGCACCTGTCTGCAGTTCACCTACAAGGATTCCGCAACGTGACAGCGGATGCTCTATCTCGGACAAACCCGATAGAGTCGGAATGGTCTCTAGACGCAAGATCATTCTCCTTCATCTCTCATCAAGTCCCAGAACTTCAGATAGATCTCTTTGCAACGAGCGACAACAATCAACTTCCTCTGTACGTAGCCCCGTACGAGGACCCCAAAGCAGAAGCGGTGGACGCCATGTCACTGGACTGGAACAGATGGTCGAAGATATACCTGTTCCCTCCCACCAACCTTCTGTTGAAAGTCCTCTCCAAACTGAGAACCTTCAAAGGGACAGCGGCCCTAGTGGCTCCCAAGTGGCCCCGGAGCAACTGGTACCCCCTGGTCCTGGAGCTGCAGCCCAAGCTGATCCCTCTCCCGGGCCCAGTTCTCTCTCAACAAGTACAGAAGTCGACTGTCTTCGCTTCATTATCGAAAATCAAGGACCTTCATCTCATGATTTTCTCTCCCTTGCCGCAAAGAAGAGGTTTGGGATCTCGAAGAAAAGTCTAGACTTCCTAGAGGAATACAAGACCGAATCCACGAGACGGCAATATGAATCATCCTGGAGGAAATGGGTCTCCTTTGTTAAAGCAAAAAATCCTAAAGAAATCACCATTGATTTCTGTATGTCCTTCTTCATTCACCTTCATGGACAAGGATTAGCAGCCAATACGATTTCAACCTGCAAATCGGCTTTGACTAGACCAATTCTATATGCTTTCCAAATTGATCTGTCCAACGACATCTTTAACAAACTGCCGAAAGCATGTGCTCGCCTACGCCCAGCACCCCCTCCGAAACCGATCTCCTGGTCACTAGACAAGGTGCTCCATTTCGCCTCAAACTTGGACAACGATTCATGCCCCCTCAAGGATCTGACTCAGAAAGTTATATTTTTATTTGCTCTCGCCTCGGGAGCTCGAGTCAGCGAAATAGTGGCATTATCAAGAGAAGAGGGACACATCCTGTTTGCTGATTCAGGAGAAGTGACCCTCTCCCCTGATCCGACGTTTCTCGCCAAAAATGAATTACCCACCAAAAGATGGGGCCCTTGGAGAATATGCCCCCTGAAGGAGGATGTCTCTCTATGTCCAGTAGAGAGCCTCAAGGTCTATCTTCGCAGAACTTCAAACTTTGGTGGAGGCCAACTCTTCAAAGGAGAAACATCGGGCAGCGACCTGTCACTGAAACAATTAAGAGCGAAAATCACCTACTTCATTCGCAGAGCGGATCCGAACAGTACACCCGCTGGTCATGATCCTAGAAAAGTGGCATCTTCTCTGAACTTCTTTCAGAGCATGGACTTTGAGAGCCTTAAAAACTTTACGGGCTGGAAGTCCTCGCGAGTTTTCTTTAAACATTATGCGAAACAAGTGCACGAAATCAAACATTTTGTGGTAGCCGCAGGTAGTGTTATGAAACCTGCACCTAACTCTGCGTAGAACAGTGAGTTATTTGGGACTCTAACTCTTCGGGTGCCTATGTTGACCCTCGAGTGATTCATAGTGATGTCTAAAAACACTTAGTGCTTTTATAACTGTTCTTATCCCAGGTGAAATGTCATAGTGTTACACAAGTGCCGCATGCCTTGAGCATGATGTGTTATTTAAAGACTTGCGTTCCTCGAGAACGAGTACCTACTAATCCTGAAATTCCCTTTCAGATTCAAGAGCAAGCCTTTATTTCTATGTACATTATTATTACTGTAAATGAACTTTACTTTTGCTGTAAATTATTTAATTTCTGCATTGTGAAATAAAATTTCTATTTTATTACTTATGCGTCTCTTTCAGCTCCTACTTACTATGAAATACATACTGTCATAGTTTTATTTATTCCTCCTTTCTTATGGTCATGAAGAATTTAAGATGTCTATCCTTAAATTATATTCACCTTGTCTCAGTAAGGTTCCTACTCGAATACTTACTTCTGATAATCAGGAGATGAATCCTACACACAGTGCCCAACCACCACTGACCTACTCAGAATGTTCCTATACAAATATCAAACATTCTGCTTCATCTCTAAGCTCTTAAAGAGCTCTTCTGTCAAGATGAATAGTCCTTCAATACCACTTTGACGTCGGCATAGCCCATGGGAACTTCCTGCCAATGGGGGGCAGGATACTTCGTTCCTATGGTTCTTATCTAAGATTACTTTGCTATTTTGTCAATGCCTAGGCACTTAACTCTGGGGGAAAATCTACCACGATACATTGATTCTCTGGTACTCTTCCATCAGGACGCCATGGCTTGAGCCCAAAAAACGGATTTTGAGCGAAGCGAAAAATCTATTTTTGGGTGAGATAGCCATGGCGTCCTGATGGACCCTCCCTACTACTTCGTCAGTTTGTTCCCACCCTACACAATTGTATCATGGTGATGGGCAGCAACTGGCGCCAGGATAAAGACGCTCGTGACGTCATTAGAGCAATGGCGTCCGTTTGTTTACGTCTCGAGTATCAGTAGTAGCCACGAGTGAGATTAGCTGTGGAACGGCTCCCAGCTATTCTCAGCCCTTACACACCGAAGCGTTAACTCTGTTCGGGGTGGAGATAGCTATGTGGCACGACCAGACATGCGTGTCCCCTGTTGTATTACGATGTCTTAAAGGGAAACCTTTGAGATACTCGCTCCAGAAGTTAGAATTCTGTGATAACCTGTGGTTAAATTCTCTGGGAATATCTTAGTAGTCTTATACCCAAGGAAGCTACCAAACAGGAACCTTCTTATACCCAAGGAAGCTACCAAACAGGAACCTTCCATCAGGACGCCATGGCTATCTCACCCAAAAATAGATTTTTCGCTTCGCTCAAAATCCGTTTTCTGTATTAATGTCTAGTTTTGTTTATACTTTTTTCTTTACAAAACTGCGTGTGATATTTGCTTTGAGACATGTCTTTTTATGGTTTACTTATGAAAGATCTGGTTTAACGTTACTGATCTTAAATATTTCATTTTAATTGTTCATCGCTTCTCATATTGTTCATTCATGTCATTTCCTTTCCTCACTGGGCTATCTTTCCCTGTTGGAGTCCATGAGCTTATAGTATCCTGCTTTTCCGACTAGGGGTGTATCTTGGCTAATAATAATAATAATAATAATAATAATAATAATAATAATAATAACTCCACTAAGGTTAAAACTGGAAGTCTGGTGTGTCTCCGGCTGTCAGCCTAAACCACCTAGACGTGAGATCCCTTTGTGATGGTACGCGAAAATCCGTTAAAACCTTTTTATACATCTTTATTTATTATTCTTTTGGTAATACCAAAGACATGACTTCGTCATATTTACGTAACGGGAGAAAAAAAAAGTGTAAAAGTAAATGTCATGATCTTCAGTATCCCAGATTATACTTATAAGTTAACAAGTTTTACGATGGGGTCTTGCAGGAGGGGAAACATGGCGGCCATAATAGGGCAAGAGGGGACGTCTTGTCTTGATCTCTCAGAGGAGGTCCACATTGTTTGAAGTTGCCGTCTGAGGCCCATTAGCAATCGCTGGCCTTCAACAATCAAATAGCAACCCGGATGTTTCCACCGTCTTCTTCTTATTCTTCTTCGTCTTCCAGATTTGGAAAAAAAAAAAAAAAAGCTAGACGGAATAAAAACTAATACTGAATATATACAGAACGAGATACAACGGAAAAATAAAAGAAAAATAAACAGGCTCAATTAGAAAGAATTAATTGCTTAAAATCTTTAAAATCTCAGAATCTAGAAAAAAGGGAATGGTTAAAATGAAAACTAGAAGAATTAGATATTTCTCAAATCATCGGCCTATTTTATCCTACAGCAAGTCTCTGTTGGTAGGTCCGCGTTCACAGTTCCACACCATGCATTTCATTCAATATAAGGCCTATTTAATTTGTACCAGAAATACTATATTAAGGTGACCTATATGAGATAGATTTAGTGTCCTCAGTAGGACTACAGCTCTTACACAGTTGAAATTTTACTGAAAAACGCAACTGTAGGTTATGAGAGCCAAATTACATTGATTAAATTATATCCATATTATGGTGATTAGTAGCTCTGGTGTGTAAGTGTGTGTGTGTGTGTGTGTTTGTCATTATCACCCGTTACTAGTCCACTGCAGAACAAAGGCCTCAGACATGTCCTTCCACTCGCGTTTGTTTATGGTCTTTCTGTGCCAGTCAAAGCCTGAAAGAACATGTCTGAGGCCTTTGTTCTGCAGTAAACTAGTAACGGCTGATGATATATATATATATATATATATATATATATATATATATATATATATATATATATATATATATATATATATATATATATATAATCAGGGATAATTAAATGAATAAATCTTACATCTGAATCACATTCAAGACCACCTATCAAGATGTTTTTTTTTTTTAAAGTAAAAATAAAATGGCAAATATACCATTTTTGCAAACGAACTTCTAAAAACACTTAATTCCACACTCGCCCGCTCCTCTGGTAATCTCTGCGTCGTCACCTACAGCCACTCCTTCTCATCTCCATTTTGCCAGTTACTAAATCAAGCTGCAGTTGAGTCTAAAGACTCTTGAGATTACGGGTGTCAATGTTGCCGCCGGAAGTCTCCGATGATCAGAGTCGGTGTGCTAGTTTTTGTTTGCTTCGGTCTAGTGATTTGGATTCTTTTTTATTTATTTTAGTGTTGTTACTGATCTCAAAATAGTTATTTTAATTTTTAATTACTTCTCTTATGTCCTTGTTTCCCTTCCTCACTGGGCTATTTTCCCTGTATGGAGCCCCTAGGCTTATAGCATCCTGCCTTTCCAACTAAGGTTGTAGCTTAGCAAGTAATAATAATAATAATAATAATAATAATAATAATAATAATAATAATAATAATAATACACTGAAGGTTTAAAAGGTTTAAATGGCACTCATGAATGGCAGAGGCAAAGGACGGTGACAACGCCACAGCAGGACAATTCCCTAGACACTGACCATATACACGTATGATAAAGCGCCCGAGCACCCTCTCCATCCAAGGTAGGAGCAGGGAGGGCTAGGCAATGGCTGCTGATGTCTCAGCAGATAGACCTATAGTCTTCTCTCTGCTCACCAGTGTATGTGCATGAATATATATATATATATATATATATATATATATATATATATATATATATATATATATGCACTATAATACATATATCTCAACATTAGCTGTTACTAGTCTACTGCAGAACAAAGGCCTCAGACAAGTCCTACATCTGGTCTTTCTATGCCAGTACGTACCCGCAAACTTTTTTAGTTCGTCAGTCCATCGTCTTCTTTTTCTTCCCTGCTTCATTTACAGTCTTTAGGGACACTTTCTGTTATTCTTAATGTCCATTTATTGCTTGTCCTTCTCATTATAAGTCCTGCCCATGTCCATTTCTTTTTCTTATATGCTATTCGAATACTTATATATATACAGAATTCAGTTCACCAAACTTTCAACTGTGCTACACAAGACACTAAAAGATTTAGAAGACCCAGGCCTACATGGCTGAGGACTATGAAGCGTGAAGTAGATGACGAACGGAGAAGCATTGATTTAAAAACTCAAGATAGAGACGACTGGCGAAATCTAACCTAGGACCTTTGCGTTAATAGGCATAGGATGATATATATACAGTACACACACACACACACATATATATATATATATATATATATATATATATATATATATATATATATATATATATATATATATATACATGGACTATGAAAAAGCCTTTGATAATGTGTGCTCCGGCCAATTATGTGGAGAATCCTGCGTTATTATTTAATTGAGTCTGTTCATGAGCATAGCCAGCGCAAATTTAATGTTAATGGAGTCTTATCAAGAGAGTTTCCAGTGAACAGCGGAGTACTCCAAGGGAATGTGTTGTCACCTATGTTGTTTATCCTCCTCATGGACTTTGTAATGTGTAGAACACTCAGAGATGATGTGAGAAGGATTGGACTGGATTGGTGATAGGAATTTAGCAGACCTAGAGTATGTTGATGATGCTGTCCTTCTTAGCAGAACACCACAGGATTTGTAATGCTTGCTTACCAGAATGCATGAAATATCACACGAGGTTGGGCTGAAGATAAACAGAAGAAAAATAAAGATGATGAGAACGGAGTAGGCAATGGAAGATGAAATATCATTGGAGGGAGAAAGGATTAATGAGGTAGAATTATTTAAGTACTAAGGAACTATGATCTGCAATATAGGGTCTTTAGAATTAGAGTTTAGTGAAAGATTGAAAAAAGCAAATCAGACAATGGCTAGGTTAATTTAAAATTTGGAAATCAAATCGCCTAAAATTTCATATAAAAATCAGACTATATATCAGTTTACCGAGACCGGTGTTACTCTATGAACATGAGTCATGGTATGACAATGAAACAATCTCCAATAGATTTAGTAGATTTGAGAATAAAGGCCTCAGAAGGATATTGGGAGTTAAATGGTAAGATAGGATTAGAAATGAAACTAAAAGAGAGATTACTCGAGTACCATATGTGGATGAGATCATGATTAGGGTTAGATGGAGATGGTTTGGGCATGCTCTTCGCACTAGCAAAGAGAGATTAGTTCACCAAACGTTTAACTGGGCTCCGCAAGGCACTAGAAGAATTGGAAGACCCAGGCCTACATGGCTTCGGACTATAAAGCGCGAAGTATGAGATGATGAATGGAGAAGTATTGAATTAAAAGCTCAAGACAGAGACGACTGGCGAAATCTAACAGAGGCCCTTTGCGTAAATAGGCGTAGGAGGGGATGATGATGATATATATATACATAGAGGAGACATCTGTGCATATATACTTCCAGATACGTTTATTTTGTACAGATACACGATTATGACAGTATCTACCTGCAAGATACATCTTAGTTATCGCAGAGAACAACACAAACCACGAAAAAAAAAAAAGCAAAAAAGCGACCCAAATAAGGAGAGATTAGAATTCCACCTTCCAACGTGCAAAACTCTTCATTAACAACGCAAATATTTTCTTCCACAGAGTGAAATTAGAAACCTTGTGTCATCGAATCCTGTAAGGTAGAAGGAAAAAAAATCTCGCTGACAGATGGACGGGAGAGGAGCAACGCCCATTGCCTTAGCTGATCTTTGGAACTTCTGGAGACGTGGACAAGTGGCCTCTGACCTGCCGTCCGGGTCGGGGAACTAAAAATATCCTATCCACCGTCTGTGGTAGATAAAGGACGTTTATTTCTTCATTTTTTTCCCTTAAGCAGATTTTCGAGGTAGGATGAAAGGTACGTTCTACCAATCTAATAAGATCATTTTTTTATTCGTTATATATGCAGCAGTGTTTTCACTTTTCCAGTCCCTCTCTCTCTCTCTCTCTCTCTCTCTCTCTCTCTCTCTCTCTCTCTCTCTCTCTATATATATATATATATATATATATATATATATATATATATATATATGTGTGTGTGTGTGTGTGTGTGTGTGTGTGTATAAGGCATAATAAAAGACCCTTTAAGTTCATTTGATAATCCTTTATACATGCATAAGTTTTTTCTCTCTCTCTCTCTCTCTCTCTCTCTCTCTCTCTCTCTCTCTCTCTCTCTCTCTCTCTCTCTCTCTCTTTTCATTTAAAAGCTCAAGATAGAGACCACTGGCGAAATCTAACAGGGGCCATTTGCGTCAATAGGCGTAGGATGATATACATAAATGTATATATATATATATATATATATATATATATATATATATATATATATATATATATATATACATATATATATATATATATATATATATATATATATATATATATATATATATATATATATACAAGTAGGATGAAGGAGAGATAGATTCCCACCTGAAGTAATTATAAATTTATTCATTCAATCTCCTCTTCATTGAGCGGTGACGTTCTTGCACGTGCGTCTCGCTCTGTCTTTCATTTCGATACTCACAGGTGAATACTTATTCATTGCTCATGTTATTCATGGCATGAGATAAGGAGTAGCATCAAGACCTATCAGATATATACACGCACATGTACACTCACTTTACTGGTACCGGAAAATATATACACACAAATACACTATGTTTTGTTGGTACCGCCCCATATAATTAGAAAAACTCGTATGGTGGAATGCATATACTGTATATTTACATTGCCATATATATATATATATATATATATATATATATATATATATATATATATATATATATATATATATATATATATGAGGGGTAGATGGAGATGGTTTGGGCATGCTCTTCGCACTCCCCAAGAGAGATTGGTTCACCAAACATCCAGTTGGGCTCCACAAGGCACTAGAAGAGTTGGAAGACCCAGGCCTACATGGCTGAGGACTATGAAGCGCGAAGTAGATGCTGAATGGAGAAATATTGAATTAAAAGCTCAAGATAGTGGCTCTTTGCGTAAATAGGCGTGGGAGGAGAGGACGATATATATATATATATATATATATATATATATATATATATATATATATATATATATATATATATATATATATATATATATATAATGTATGCGTGAGCATGTATATTTACAGGAAGAGTATAAATATGCAATGAATCCTTTAAACAATAAACAGATTCATGTCAAGAAACTACAACAAAACTCACAAAATCTAAAGTACCCATTTCTTTATTTATTTTCCTCTAGAGATAAGAAAGTCTTATGAATAGAATAGCTCTTCTAGTTAGTGCTCTCTCTCTCTCTCTCTCTCTCTCTCTCTCTCTCTCTCTCTCTCTCTCTGATCTGCCATTATCCCCCATCCCTTCACCTTATTACCTCGCTCCGTTCGTTGCTAGTTGCCCTACACCGCCTCCTCCTCTCCTGGTTGACCTTTGACCTAGCTGTGCCCTATTGTGTCTCGCGCCCTGCTGTAGTCGGTGTTACGAAGGTGAAGAGTGAAAGCAGGGACGATCTCCTTCTAACAGGTGCCTCGTCATGCTAGCAGGTGTCTGCTCAACACATGCACTTACCCTCTCCTTCTCTCTGGGCGTACGAGCAGGTGTCCTAAAAACGAACGTTTGCACCGTCCCCGCCACGTCACACATGTTCAAACCAAGGACGCATCTGCGCTGTCGGGGCTTATTCCTTCCCAGGTGTTTTGTCTGCTCTCTCTCTCTCTCTCTCTCTCTCTCTCTCTCTCTCTCTCTCTCTCTCTCTCTCTCTCTCTCTCTCTCTCTCTCATACAAGAGCCTAAAACACTTGCTAGATTGACATCTGGTACTTTCTTGACGGATGTTCTACGCATTTGTCGACTCTGTGCATTTGTTTCATGCTTTTGTTGATGGGCTTCGCACCAAGGACGCATCTGCTCTGTCGGGGCTTATTCCTTCCCAGGTGTTTCGTCCTCTCTCTCTCTCTCTCTCTCTCTCTCTCTCTCTCTCTCTCTCTCTCTCTCTCTCTCTCTCTCTCTCTCTCTCTCAGGCAAGAACACTTGCCAGATTGACATCTGGTGATTTCTTGACGGATGAACTACGCATGAGTCGATTCTCTGGGCATTTGTTTCCCGCTTTTGTTGATGGACTTCGAATAGACGAGACGCCGGCTGACACAGGTGTTGGGTTTTCCAAGTCGTAAATAAGTTAACAGAAATATTGCGGTGTTTTCCAATTGTTGAGTTAATGTGATGCTTACTTGAAGATAAGTTTGTTATTCTTTTCATACGGTATTGTTGATAAATAACTATCATTTATTGAATGTATATCAGATACTGATATCTATACATATAGGCATTTATATACAGTATACTTTCACAATTATATATATATATATATATATATATATATATATATATATATATATATATATATATATATGTATGTATATATATATATATATATATATATATATATATATATATGTATATATATATATATATATATATATATATATATATATATATATATATATATATATATATATATATATGTATGTATATATATATATATATATATATACATATATATATATATATATATATATATATATATAGAGAGAGAGAGAGAGAGAGAGAGAGAGAGAGAGAGAGATTTAACTGTATTGTCATTGTGTATCCTTATATGATAATCGGACATTACTAATGAAATCAATGTATATACCTTTAGATAACGTAATATGCTCTCAATCCATCACATCCTCATATAGTGGGTCTAAATTTGTAATTGTGCCTTCTTCACTCACTCACTATTACACTGCTATTGCTCAGTGGCTACTTTCCACTTGGTACGGGCAGAAGAGACTCTCTAGCTATGATAAGCAGCTCTTCTAGGAGAAGCTCACTCCATAATTAAACCATTGTTCCCTAGTCTGGGGTAGTGCCCTAGCCTCTGTACCATGATCTTCCACTGTCTTTGGTTAGAGTTCTCTTCTTGCTTGAGGGTACCCTCGGACACCCTATTCTATCTTATTTCTCTTCCTCTTGTTTTTAAAAGGTTTTTATGGTTTATATATGAATTGTTTATTTTAATATTGTTACTGTTCCTAAAATATCTAATTTTCCTCGTTTCCTGTCCTCACTGGGCTATTTTCCCTGTTGAAGCCCCTCGGGCTTATAGCATCGTTCTTTTCCAACTAGGGTTGTAGCTTAGAAAATAATAATAATAATAATAATAATAATAATAATAATAATCCTGAGTAGTGCTATAGCCTTAGTACCATGGTCTTGCACTGCCCTGGGTTAGAGTTCTCTTGCTTGATTGTACATCCAGGCTCACTAGTCTATGTTTCCTTATTTTCTGTCCTCACTAGGCTATTTCACTGTTGGAGCCCTTAGGCTTTTAGCATTCTGCTTTTCCCATTATGGCTGTGGCTTAGCTGGTAATAATAACAATATTTATCTTCCTTAATGACCTCCATTGTGTTTTAATATCTGCCTTATTACTGTACTGGTTAGAAGTTATGTGAGTGAAAGAAAAAATGCTTTTAATTAGTATCTCATTCTGATTTTCAAATGATTTAAGTGGAAATCAAATTAAAAAGATAAAAGTTCCAGACGTTTAGATATGAATGATAATTCTGTGCTATCATCATCATTATCATTAAATGCTAAGCTACAACCCTAGTTGGAAAAGCAAGATGCTATAAGCCCAGGGGCTCCAACAGGGAAAATAGCCCAGTGAGGAAAGGAAATAAAGAAAAATAAAATATTTTAAATATAGTAACAACATTAAAATAAATATTTCCGATAAAAAATAAAAAAAACTTTAACAAAACAAGAGGAAGAGAAACTAGATAGAAGTGTGCCCGAGTGTACCCTCAAGCAAGAGAACTCTAACCCAAGACAGTGGAAGACCATGGTACAGAGGCTATGGCACTATCCAAGACTAGAGAACAATGGTTTGATTTTGAAGTGTCCTTCTCCTAGAGGAGCTGCTTCCCATAACTATATTTCCTTATGTGGTGACGTAACTAGCAGACTTTGAATATTTCCGTAATTATCAAAATTAACCAACTGAATCTGCTCACGTCATTCGGATTATTTTAGCCCTGCATACTAAAATGAACAATGCTCACATAGCATTCTGTTCATATATCTGAGCTTTCGTTAAAATCTAAATATCTTTAAATATGAAATATATAACATGATGAATGGAGAAGTATGGAATTAAAAGCCCAAGATAGAGACAACTGGCGAAATCTAACCGAGGTCCTTTTCGTCAATAGGCGTAGGAGATGATGATGAAATATATTGTATAAAGACAGCTCTTACAATGACCTGTTATTATTATGACTAGCTAAGCTACAACCCTAATTGGAAAAGCAGGATGCTATAAGCTTAACAGCTCAAAAAGGGAAAATAGCCCAGTGAGGAAAGGAAATAAGTAAACAGTGAGCCTGAGTGTACCCTCGAGCAAGAGAACTCTAACCCAAGATAGTGGAAGACCATGGTGCAGAGGATATGGCACTACACAATATTGAGTAAATCTATTCATTTGTCCACTTTAGATTGAAATCCGTTATCAGATCCAGTAAAAATGCAGCCTCTATCAGTATGCGTTGTTGAAGGTGATTAGTAAACTATATCTTAAATCTATGGTGCGAGCACATACAATTTAAATTTCTTAAACTGGTACCAATTTAATAAGACACGGATCCAAATTTATGTCATGAACTGATAAAATCGCCCTAACATGCCTGTAGAGAAACACTAAAAATTCAGTACATTCCATTCATAACGTTTTGATACATCTTGGAGAAAGGCACACACACAAAAAAGCATATTGGTCTAACAGCTGTAATCTGGACACCGAGGAAATATAAGGTAATGTGTTCGTTGCCTAACCTACACTTTACGGGAGAAGATGGTCCTAAATGATGCCTGTGGCTTATCCAACAGAGCCAATTCTTCTTGGAAAAAGGCTAAAAAACAGAGGCATATAGGTCTAATAGCTGTAATCTCAACACCAAAGAAATATTAGATAATGTGCGTGCTACTTATCCTACACTTTACAGAAGATGGTCCTTAATGAGGTGTGCGGCTCATCTAAAAGAAGCCAATTCTTTGCGCCAAGGCAGGAAGGAGCTGACGGTTGCAAGCGAGAGGTGATCGGCCGGTCTGAAGCTACCAAGAGCAGCAACAGTTGTTCCAAGTTGGCGCCGACATCGTTCTGACTCGCACCTACTCAAGTCGTTGAAGTATCTATGCCTCAAATTCTTTTGCCATTTATAAGGTCACAATGCCTAGGATGGGCAATAGGATGATAAAAACTATAACGGTTGCCTGGTAAAAAGGGTTTATATTCTTGCATGAATAAACACAGGAGCAATCCGCACCTCTGCAGCCTATTCGTGTCCATGTATAAAATTAAGTATGCATGTGTACATGAAGAAAGTATACATAGGTTTTAAGGTGCATGTACGCATACTGTTTACGATAAGTAACGAGCCTTTCCCAGACCTAGTATAACAATGACATCATTAAGGAATGCAGTTTGTGAGCAAATACCGGGAAGCCGAGGAATGTGGAGCATCTCAAGAAGCGAACAGTTACTGAATGCATCAAGAGGAGAGAGAGAGAGAGAGAGAGAGAGAGAGAGAGAGAGAGAGAGAGAGATTGGAGGATGATTAACGAGCGATATGGTAAGGTAGATCATGTGAGAATGAATATATTGGATAGACGAGAGAGGATTTTGATTTTCAACAAAAGAGACGCGAATGCAAAGGAAAATGTAAACGAAGAATATTACTGAAATCTTTTTTAAAATGTCAGTTAAACAGATAGAAAGAACCATTAAATTATATAGTAACTGTGCTATCGGAAATATGATTTATACAAAAAAAAAGCTTGGCATAAAACGGTCTAAAACAATAGAGGAAAACAGGTATCAGTAATATAAATGATTTTATTTTTATATAATTTTATTACAAAATAATCTTGAAGCAAATCTAATTGTTTCATCGATTGACCTTAAGAATACTTGGCGTCACAGTGACAAAGGTCAACGACGCCTAGTAAGTGTGTGCGTGTTAGATTCCAGTATGTGGTAGCAGATCACCAAAAGGAAAGTGGTTGCTTATCTGCCGAGGAGCTTCTAGCTGCCCTCACACAAGACACAACCGTTGTTTACCCTTAGACTTGCCTCTTACCCAATGCTCTCTCTCTCTCTCTCTCTCTCTCTCTCTCTCTCTCTCTCTCTCTCTCTCTCTCTAAGGATTGACGCGGGTGGCCTCAAGACCCCAGTTGCTCTCGTACTCAGTAAGTTCGTGATTGCTATGGGTGGAAGACAGTAGAGTATGTGCGCGTGTGAGCCAACTAACTGCTCTCGAGTGACACTCGTCTCGCTTATTTCGTTAGATGGGCGTGTTGGTGAAAGATGGTATCGCGCTACGGTACAAGAGGGCGGCCGGGTGACGTTTGGGGAGGAAGGAGGTGGTCGGCGGGCGGAGTTGTCACTCTACAACGCATCCGGACTGCCGCCCAGCCCCGTAACTTGATCTCCTGCCTCCTGTCACGACCCAAGACACGAAAAACTGCCGCCAAGCGAACAGGTGGCGGTGGCCGAGATGAGGGCCTTGGCACGGAGCCAGGGATACACGCACACACTTACACACACACACGGTGCTCCTACTGCTGCTGATTCCGTTCCATGGGCAAGGGGCTGGGTGGGGGAATGGGAGAGGGGCAGGCAGGTGGCGTTAGAAGTAGTAGAAGAAAAAAGAAGTCCGTGGTTTTGTGTGTGTGTACGTATGTATGCGTGTGTGTTTCAGGTGGGATCACCCACCACCTTCCACACTCCCCCTCGCACTCTGACCACCCACCGCCCCGATGCCCCAAACGTGGCCACAACCCTCTGTGTGGGTCAGGGTGGAGCAGGCGGCCCGCCGTCGACCCGTGTGTGGTCTGTGGGGCCGTGTGGTCGAGCCCACCCCCGGGCCAACCGCTGCCCGCGACAGCCATAACAAACCACAGATTATCAAGTCCTTCGGAAAATAGTTCGTCCTTCCCAATACTCCACTCCGCGAACGTCTCAGGGGAGATTTTAGCATCACGTTCTAAGCAGAGCATCGGGACAAGGTCTAAGTGCACTCGTTACGCTGCATAACGAGGCCACGGGAATGTCATAGGTTGCGAGAGGGTCCGTGAGGGTGAGCGAAGCGCAGGGAAATGAACGTTGTTGGAGCTACAGGTATAGTAAAGCTAGGCATCGTCGGCTCGAACCAACGGAGTCAAGCAGTCTAGTGGACTGTGGGTCGGCGGTGGTGGTGCAGTAACCCGCCCCAGAAGAGAGACACTCCAGTTGTACTACGGCAGTCACCTCTTCCACACACACGCGATACCACTCTCTCTTCTTGAGCAAGAGCTCCATCGACATTCGTCAAGTCCGGCCGCCCGCCCAACTTTTGTTCAAATATTCCTCTCTCCCATTTTGATCCTCACCCATTTCCAACGTCTTATAGATAACTCACACAACACCGCAGTCTTTCTTTGATCTTACAATTTTAAATCAACATTTCTTCGCGAATGTCACGGTAAAAGTTCAGTAGCGCCTCAACAGCACGTGTTCATTTCCCCTCATTCGGTACAATGTCGCACGCTTAAATCGCAAGGGAATTATATCCAAGGCGTTTGTGATGTCTTATTGACATAAGTTATATTATAATATTTGTGCTTTTTACTCCTTTTCCAAAATCACAGATCCCAACCAAACTAGGAAGATTACATCAGATATAATTAATATAACTCGTCTTTAATTACATTTTCAGCATTAATTTAAAACAAATCTGACCCTGTTTCACAGTAGTGTATAGTGGATCGTCTTATTAATATTTCAAAGCACGCCTTTCTACCATTGCAATAACAATACAACTTCGTTAATAGACCGACGTATACTAGCAAATATAAAGTAAATCAGTATCTCACCTTTGTAAGTTCAACATCTTGTTAGACCATATCGTCCCTGCTGTTATAATTATATTCTTTAGACACCTGTCTTCGTGAGAGTTTATTTAAGAAAGAAAACGACAATACTGTATTGCAACTACAAATTATTTCCTATAAAACGAATATTACAACACACTTTGCTTTCGAAAATTAACCTTTGACGAAAAACTAAAGCCAAGAAGAAGAGAGGCTAGTAGAAGTGTCTAACCGCCCCCGAGACAAAACTTTTCATTAACCT
>NC_090737.1:4580442-4582326 GCF_036898095.1 Palaemon carinicauda
GGAGCCCCTATTGTCCTCCAGATCGAAATCAAAACAAAATAGCTGAGCAAAGGTTCGTAAGCGATTACAGATCTCATCAAAGTCTCCTGACGTTATCGGTTGACATGTTTTCATCTCTCTCTCTCTCTCTCTCTCTCTCTCTCTCTCTCTCTCTCTCTCTCTCTCTCTCTCTCTCTCTCTCCCTCGTGGTTTATTCATCTATGCAATAACAGTTATAAAGAGTATTGTTCTGTGACGCCCATGAATCAGGGTGGAGTGTCAACTACGTGTAGGGGCGGCAACTTGCAATATTTTATCAATTCTAGGCGAAGTGTTGTTGACACCGAACCTTGTAGATGATCCCAAACAGGACATTCTTTCGTTGTTTTCTTTCGATTGTTATATGGCTCCTAATCAATGGCTTGAGAGAGAGAGAGAGAGAGAGAGAGAGAGAGAGAGAGAGAGAGAGAGAGAGAGAGAGTTACAAGGATTCTGAATATCTCTAAGACTTTTTACTCCATCCGCGGAGACTACACTTGCCCTTTGGTAGAGCGATTTTAAGAGTTCTTATGATCTTTTTCTAGCTTATTCTTGAACTCGTTTACCATGTTACTGTACTACATCCGCTGGAAGTCTATTCTAAGTATTCGCTATTTTGTATGTGAAGATATTACCACATTGAGTGGTGTTGTATCTTTTCAATTCCAGTTTGAATCCGTTACCTCTGGACTGATTTGGAGCGTAAGCGTGAATAGATTGTTGTAAACTAAATTTTGATATTCCTTTAAGAATTTGAGAGAGAGAGAGAGAGAGAGAGAGAGGAGAGAGAGAGAGAGAGAGAGAGAGAGAGAGAGAGAGAGAGAGGTGGGAGTGAGAAGGTCTCCTGAAGGCCGTTGGGCCGTTGTGTTCCCACGGGATCACACATTATACCTTCCTTCCTTTCTTCTCTCTTTTTCTTTCTTTGTCTTCTTCGTGTTCGCCTCCCCATTACGTTCTTAATTATCTGTTCACTTTTTGTCGTTTGTTCTTCCTTCTTACTATTCTGGGCTTTTATTAGTTGTTTTTCTTTTCATCTTTCAGTTAATAAGATTAGTTTATTAGTTTGGTCTGTTACTAATATTCCCAAGACATTATTATAATTTTTATAGTCTTCGTACTTTCGTTGTTACTCCTATTACTACTACTACTACTACTACTACTACTAATACTATCATCCTTGATCATATACCAGGTGCCACAAGACCATTAACATCATAATTTTTTTCCAGTCTGCGTCCTTTCATTTTCAATACTACTACTACTACTACTACTCCTACTACTACTACAACTATCGTCCATGGTTCTATTCCAGGTGCTTCTTCTTCCTCTTCTTCTTCTTCTTCTTCTTCTTTAGCCGACCTTAGACCTCTCACCTTCAGTGCTCACAGATTCTAAAGTACTTCGCCTTTGCTTCTTTGTCTCAGAATGATTCGATTATTCCTTATCTGATGTTTCCCTTGGATGCTATCTCTCTCTCTCTCTCTCTCTCTCTCTCTCTCTCTCTCTCTCTCTATCTCTTCTCTCTCTCTCTCTCTCTCTCCTCTCTCATAATCATTTTATCTGTTATCGTTAAAAAGAAGACACTCCAACGTAGTTCCCAATCACCCTACTTAAGAATCTCTCTCTCTCTCTCTCTCTCTCTCTCTCACTCTCTCTCTCTCTCTCTCTCTCTCGGCCTAAGATCTGCATCCGGGATTTTCTGTGTCGATACTCTTTCCAATGCTACTCGAAGATGGTATTTCCTCAGCCCTGTTTTCGTGATAGAATCCCTGAAATAGTCTTCAACTCGCATGATGCTGCATTTGATTCGGTTAGAGATAAGAAGTAGGAAGTTTTTATACTTTCTAGCTGCCTTACTACAGGTCC
>NC_090737.1:4590326-4610326 GCF_036898095.1 Palaemon carinicauda
GTCTGGCCAGTCAAAAGTTTATATGTGAAGGATCTAATTCAATGTTGTTATTGTTCGTGAAATATTTTATTTCCATTGTTTGTTCTTCTCTTGTAGTTTATTTATTTCCTTGTTTGCTTTTCTCACAGGGCTATTTTTCCCTGTTGGAGCCCTTGGGCTTATAGATCCTGCTTTTACAACTAGGGTTATGGCCTAGCTTGTATTAATAATAATAATAATAATAATAATAATAATAGACGTTTGATCAGTTGATTATTTCAAGTTGCAGTGGCCTATTGGATATGTCCCTACCGGCGGTTCGAGTCCCGCTCATGCTCGATAGTTTCTTGTAGTGTCTGCAACCTCGCTATCCTTGTGAGCTAGGGATGTTTTGGGGAGAGCCTATAGGTCTACCTGCCGAGTTATAATCAGCCATTGTCTGTTCCTCCCTGGTCCTAGCTTGGCTGAAGAGGTGGTTTTGGACCTGATCATATGTTTATATGGTCAGTCTCTAGGGCATTGTCCTGCTAATGTATTATTAATATCTCTTTTTCTGTCTTTCATCGTTTATCTTTAAACCTTTTAAAAGTGTCTTTGGCAAGGATGTATAACATCGTAAATCTCATTTACTTTTACTTACTTTAAAGGCTTTTTTCTTGAGCCTATTTACACAGAAAAACCCCATGCTTAACATGAGCTACAAGTTCAAAGTAGGAGCAAATGTTTTTATGGTGACCAGGCTGACATGAGTCTTTTTATTGTTTATATATGACATATCTGTTTTTGACGTTGTTAATAGTTTATATAGGACATATCTGTTTTGACGCTGTTACTGTTTTTAGAATGATATATTGTTAATTTATTCTCATCATTTATTTATTTCCTTATTTCCTTTCCTCACTGGGCTATTTTTCCCTGTTGGAGCCCTTGGGCTTATAGCATCTTGCTTTTCCAACTAGGGTTGTAGCTTGGATAGTAATAATAATAATAATACATGCTTAGTTATTCTCTCTCTCTCTCTCTCTCTCTCTCTCTCTCTCTCTCTCTCTCTTTAATAGCTTCCTATCACACACAAGAAACCCTTAGCCCTATAATGTAGCTCACATGACCTATAAGAGTTATATGTCTCATACTTTCTTAAGTATTTAGATGATCACATAGCGTATTTTGTGTTAATTGCCAAATCCACATTATCGAAGCACTTGGTAGAAAGAAAGCTTTGAATTTCTTCTTGAAAACCTTAATATCTTTCGGATGCCTAGTCCCTGGACAGCCCTATGCGCTAGAGGCCCTATGAGATCTGTATATCGTATACATTCTCATGTATGATGAGTATCAGTGCGTACATCGAGTTAATTGTCAAATCTATTGCAAGATTTCATGCTAGCATTGTAAATTAGGCCGCTTTTCATAATCGTTCGTTTTGGAAGCTATGTAAAGTTCCCCGAGAATCGTTGTTTCGATTGAATTATGTTATTATCATTGTCATAATTGATAGAATTATTATTATGGTATCATTTAAAATAGATATGAAACTGAATGCGAGAAAAGCAATGACAGCGAATAGTTTATCCGATATTATGCAAAAGAGAAGATTTATGTCCAAGAAAGTTCAGTTATTTTAGCCTCTTTGACTATGCAAGAAAAGTTGACATTATGACTAAACTCTACGGGATAATCTCGTAGGTTTTCAAGCCAGACACTTGCATCATATTGGCAAGTTTTCTTACCATCTTTCGCTAAATAAAAAGTCTCTAGCAGATCTTTGTGAGAAATACATATGCGCATTGATTGGATATGAGAGAGAGAGAGAGAGAGAGAGAGAGAGAGAGAGAGAGAGATATTCCCCCGTAAGGAAACCTAAATAAGAATTATTTTGATAAGCCTATCAGGAAATATTTGTTTGAAATCCAGTCGTTGAATATAAGTGAGAGAGAGAGAGAGAGAGAGAGAGAGAGAGAGAGAGAGAGAGAGAGAGAGATTCCCCCGGTGAGCAAACCTAAATAAGAATTATTTTAATAAAGCTATTAGGAAATATGTTTGAAATCCAATTGTTGAATATAAGTGAGTAATGAGAGAGAGAGAGAGAGAGAGAGAGAGAGAGAGAGAGAGAGAGAGAGAGAGAGAGAGATTCCCCTGTAAACAAGCCTAAATAATCATTATTTTGATAAGCCTATCAGGAAATATTTGTTTAAAATCCAACTGATTTAAAATATCTACATCCATGACAGAGAATAGTATGATATATATTTACTTTCTTATAATACCCTTTCTCTCTTCTCTGTGCTAAACTTTCACATTGACACCCATTGTGCGGCACGCTAGTCTCCTCTCTCTCTCTCTCTCTCTCTCTCTCTCTCTCTCAATACTAACTTATATTCAATAATTAGATTTCAAACAAATATTTCCTGGTAGGCTTATTAAAATCATTCTTATTTAGGTTTGCTTACCGGGGCAATATCTCTCTCTCTCTCTCTCTCTCTCTCTCTCTCTCTCTCTCTCAGTGAAGACGCAGTAATGACATCTGCATCCTAAGCAAACATCAGCTGATGTCAATGTACGTGTTAAAGACTCATTGGTTGAGACGTTAAGGGAAAAAATTAGTACAAATAATGATGTATCGATTGAAGTCAGTAGCGTGATGTCTTTCTTTTCTCGTGTAATTATTCGCTAAGTTTATTAATTTTCTTCTCAATTAATAATTTCTTATTTTCATTGGACGACGAAGAACTGTGGTTTATCTTTTGGGGAATGTAATAAGAATATTATTATTATTATTATTATTATTATTACTGTACGCCACCCGTCAAAAATAACTTTAATTTTTAGATAGATCTGCACACACACACAAACACACACACACACACACACACACACATATATATATATATATATATATACTGTATATATATATATATATATATATATATATATATATATATATATATATATATATATATATGTGTATATATATATATCATCTAGGTTAATGTGGGTAAGGGTTAGGTTGGGTAGGGAATGTTGGGCTTTTGTCAGTGCGTATGGGCCAGGTAGTGAGAAAAGTGAAGAAGAGCGGAATGAGTTCTAGAATGAATTAACTAGGTGTGTAGAAGGAATGGGTAGAAGGAATTATGTAGTTGTCATGGGTGACTTAAATGCTAGAGTGGGCGCTGGAGAGGTAGAAGGTGTCATTGGGAAGTATGGCGTACCAGGTGAAAATGAGAGTGGTGAGAGACTGGTAGATATGTGTGTTGAGCAAGAGATGGTGATAAGTAATAGCTTTTTCAAAAAGAAAGATAAAAATAAGTATACATGGGTAAGAGTGGCAAATGGAAGAGTAGTAGAAAGGGCATTAATGGATTATGTGTTGATAACTAAAAGAATGTTTGGAAGATTGAAAGACGTTCACGTTTATAGAGGTATGGCTACCGGTATGTCTGATCATTTTTTGGTGGAAGGAAAATTAGTTGTAGCAAAAGAGTGGGGAATAGAGTAGGTGGATGTAAAAGGGAGCTAGTGAGGGTTGAAGAGCTAGTAAAACCGAGGGTAAAAAGTAAATATCAAGAAAGGTTGAAAATGGCATATGACGAAGTGAAAGTAAGAGAAACTGGCAATTTAGAGGAGTAGTGGAAGTTAGCAAAAGAAAATTTTGTTGGGATTGCAAGTGATGTATGTGGCAAGAAGGTTGTTGGAGGCAGCATGAGGAAGGGCAGTGAATGGTGGAATGAAGTAGTGAAGGTAAGAGTGGAAGAGATAAGAGGGCTTTTGAAGAATGGCTGCAGAGTAATAGTGTAGAGAAGTATGAAAAATATAGAGAGAAAAAGGTGGACGTAAAGCGCTAGGTAAGTGAGGCAAAGAGGGCAGCTGACCTGAGTTGGGGTTAGGGATTGGGACAGTCATATGAAGAGAATAAGAAGTTTTGGAAAGAAGTGAAGAGAGTAAGGAAGGCTGGCACAAGAATTGAAGAGACAGTGAAAGATGGAAATGGAAGGTTGTTAAAAGGAGAGGAGGCAAGGAAAAGGTGGGTGGAATATTTTGAAAGTTTACTGAATGTTGAGGATAATAGGGAGGCAGATATAATTGCTGTTGCAGGTGTTGAGGTGCCAGTGATGGGAGATGAGAATGAGAGAGAGATTCCAATAGATGAAGTGAGGAGAGCACTAGATGAAACGAGAGTAGGAAAAGCATCTGTTATGGATGGTGTGAGAGCTGAGATGTTGAAGGAAGGGGGTGTGACTGTACTTGAAAGGTTGGTGAGATTGTTTAATATGTGTTTTTTGTTATCTATGGTACCAGTAGATTAGGTTTATGCATGTATTGTACCACTATATAAGGGTAAGGGAGATGTGCATGAGTGTTGTAATTCAAGAGGTATTAGTTTGTTAAGCATAGTTGGAAAAGTGTATGGTAGAGTAATGATTAATAGGATCAAGGATAAAACAAAGAATGCAATCTTAGAAGTACATGGTGGTTTTAGAAGAGTTAGGGGTTGTATGAATCAGATTTTTACAGTAAGGCAGATATGCGAGAAATATTTAGCAAAAGGTAAGGAGGTGTATGTTGCGTTTATGGATCTTGAGAAAGCGTATGATAGAGTTGATAGGGAAGCAATGTGGAATGTGATGAGGTTATATGGAGTTGGTGGAAGGTTGTTGCAAGCAATGAAAAGTTTCTACAAAGGTAGTAAAGCATGTGTTAGGATAGGAAATGAAGTGAGCGATTGATTTCCGGTGAGAGTGGGGCTGAGACAGGGATGTATGATGTGTTGATGGAGTGGTGAGAGAGGTGAATGCTCGAGTGCTTGGACGAGGATTAAAACTGGTAGACGAGAATGACCATGAATGGGAGGTAAATCAGTTGTTGTTTGCGGGTGATACTGTACTGGTTGCAGACGCGGAAGAGAAGCTTGGCCGATTAGTGACAGAATTTGGAAGGGTGTGTGAGAGGAGGAAGTTGAGAGTTAATGTGGGTAAGAGTAAGGTTATGAGATGTACAAGAAGGGAAGGTGGTGCAAGGTTGAATGTCATGTTGAATGGAGAGTTACTTGAGGAGGTGGATCAGTTTAAGTACTTGGGGTCTGTTGTTGCAGCAAATGGTGGAGTGGAAGCAGATGTATGTCAGAGAGTGAATGAAGGATGCAAAGTGTTGGGTGCAGTTAAGGGAGTAGTAAAAAATAGAGGGTTGGGCATGAATGTAAAGTGAGTTCTATATGAGAAAGTGATTGTACCAACTGTGATGTATGGATCGGAGTTGTGGGGAATGAAAGTGACGGAGGGACAGAAAATGAATGTGTTTGAGATGAAGTGTCTAAGGAGTATGGCTGGTGTATATCGAGTAGATAGGGTTAGGAACGAAGTGGTGAGGGTGAGAACGGGTATAAGAAATGAGTTAGCAGCTAGAGTGTATATGAATGTGTTGAGGTGGTTTGGCTATGTTGAGAGAATGGAAAATGGTTGTCTGCTAAAGAAGGTGATGAATACAAGAGTTGATGGGAGAAGTACAAGAGGAAGGCCAAGGTTTGGGTGGATGGATGGAGTGAAGAAAGCTCTGGGTGATATGAGGATAGATGTGAGAGAGGCAAGAGAGCATGCTAGAAATAGGAATGAATGGCGAGCGATTGTAACGCAGTTCCAGTAGGCCCTGCTGCTTCCTCTGGTGCCTTAGATGACCGCGGAGGTAGCAGCAGTAGGGGATTCAGCGTTAAGAAGCTTCATCTGTGGTGGATAACGGGGGAGGGTGGGTTATGGCACCCTGAGAGTACCAGCCGAACTCGGTTGAGTCCCTTGTCAGGTTGGGAGGAACGTAGAGATGAGAGGTCCCCTGTTGTGTTTCAATTGTTTGATGTCGGCTACCCCCCAAAATTGGGGGACGTGCCTTGGTTTATGTATGTATATATATATATATATATATATATATATATATATATATATATATATATATATATATATATTATCATTATTAGAAGTAGTAGTAGTAGTAGTAGAAGTTGTTGTTGTTGTTGTTGTTGTAGTAGTAGTAGAAGAAGTAATAGTAGTAAACAAGGTATGAACATGAATTAATGTCGTTATTACAAAGAATAAATTTTTGTAAATGAAAAATAAATTTAGTTGAAAATATTTTAAGAAAAATAAAATCATCTCGAAATCTATATCATATATTACCGAATTATGATTATCATTATTTACTAAATAATTAATTTTACTGGAATAGAATATCTTATAAGACAAGCAAAAACAACAACAACAACAACAAGTGCAGCAGTTTCTAGTCCACTGCAGGACAAAGGCCTCAGACATGTTTTAATTCATGCCTGGGGTTTGGCCAGTTTTCATCACCACGCAAGCCAGTGCGGATTGGTGATGGTGGGAGACTTTATTCTGAACGCTTACAGTAAACCATCCTAGTATGGGTGGCCCCGACTAGTACAGCTTTCCACTGCAGGATAAAGGCCTCAGATATATTAATTCATGTCTGGGGTTTGGTCAGTTTGACTATAGTCCATTTCTTTTAGCGAGGCAGATTTGCACCGACTCGCAGCGGTGCCCTTTTGGCTTGGAAAAGTTTCCTGCTCGCTGATTGGTTGGACAAGATAATTCTAACCAATCAGCGATCAGGAAACTTTTCCGAGCTAAAAGGGCACCGCTGCGAGTCGGTGCAAATATGCCTCGCTAAAATAAATGGACTATAGTACAGATTTATTGATCATGGCGATACACAAACCCTTTAACCACATTAATATATATATATATATATATATATATATATATATATATATATATGCTTGTAATACAAAAAATATGTAGCCGTTCCAAGTCCACCGCAGGACAAAGGCCTCAGACGTGTCTTGGACAAGTCTGAAGTTTGTTCATTTTCATCACCACGCTGGCCACTGCGGATTGATGACGGTGGGAGACTTTAGCAGATGAGGAATTCTGACCAAAAAATATACTAAACTTTAGGACTGACAAATAAGAAACTTAATCTCTTGATTATAATTCACACTGAAAAATGAGAATTTATATATATTCATATCATGTCTTTAACTGATGAACTAGTAAACATCACGTCTTAATTAAAGATTCTCTTCTTCTAGAAGTGATTTCGCAAGTGAAGTTAAGTTGCAAGAAGTATTAATACTTCTGGGTCAAGACAGATTCAGGTGAACTGGGTATCATGGCCTAAATAAATTGAAAAATTCATCATTTGAATAGCCCTAAACAAATTACCGTGCTAGGCGGTATATCCTAGGAATCCATGTTTGCCAACAGTTGCATAAACGGACTTGGTGGAGTAACGAGAACTTTGGTTGTGGAGGGAATGCCCCCTTTATATCTCGAAGAAGTCACTGGCAGCAAGGTGGCGGATTGGGTTTAAGGCGATAGACAAAATGTCTTTTCGACTTTTACTCCTGATGTCTGGCTGATGATCTTACGAGAATTAGTATGGACCGACAGGGGTCACTTGCCTTAGTTAGATAGGCACTGCGCGTAACTAGGAACTTAACTATCCTTTGATCAATTTAGCCAATGAATCCTCAGAGTCCCTTTGCGTCAATAGGTGTAGGAGGAGGCAATGATGATGAAACAATATGGTAAACAGCTCTTCTAGGAAAAGGACACTCCAAAATCACAAATTATTGTTCTCTAGTCTTGGGTAGTGCCATAACCTCTGTACCATGGTCTTCCACTGCATTGGGGTAGATTGAATCCCTCTCTCTGGTTACGGCTCCTCTTTCATTTGCCTACACATACACTGATTAGTCTAGCCTATTCTTTCAACATTCTCTTTTGTCCTCATACACCTGCCAAAACTGGTATTACCAAACATTCTTCTTCGCTCATGGGGTCAACTACTGCACTGTTCAGTAGCCACTCTCCTCTTGGTAAGAGTAGAAGAGACTCTAGTTATGGTAAACAGCTCTTCTAGGAGAAGGACACTCCAAAATCAGTGTCCTTCTCCTAGAAGAGCTGCTTAGCTAATAATAATAATAATAATAATAATAATAATAATAATAATAATATAAATAATAATAATGTGTCACCAATCTAAACATAATTGCACTGTTCAAAATATTTCATGAATATTAAAGAAATACATGAAATGGAGTCCTTCGCTGTTTTGGGTTAGAGTTCTCTTGCTTGAGGGTACACTCAGGCACACTATTCTATTTGTTACCTTGTTTCCTTTCCTCACCGGGATATTTTCCCTGTTGCATCTTGCTATTCCAACTAGGGTTGTAGCTTAGCTAATAATAATAATAATAATAATAATAATAATAATATTGTGTCACGTTAACGCAAATTTAAACATATTTGTACTGTTCAAAATATTTCATGAATATTAAAGAAATACATGAAATGGAGTCCGGAGCCTTCTTAAAGAGAAATGACAACCGCGAAGGGGTTAATCGACGCAGGCAAAAAGAAACCGGGACCGATTGCCGTCGGAACATTTGGGATTCGAGCGTCGATGCAGTTTACTGAGTTATTACAACTTCCTAATGCGACTCCGGCGTGTGCATGTTCGCATACCAAAGGCCCCGGCAGGGAGCAACAGGTGACAACAACAGACGCAGTCCGAAAAGAGGCATTGGGCCTCATACTAATCAGGATAACCGAGAGGAATCCAGCATGCTGATCACCATGAGCCAGGGAGAAATGAGTCTGAATGACAGCTCAATTCTCCCATGGCAAGAGGTTGCGAACTCGACCAGCAGAGGGTAGGCGATGACGCGTTTCTTCATCTTTCTTTTTTTCTTTTTTTTTCTCCAGTTTGCGCGCGCACTTGGTCCGACAGCTTCCTCTTCTTCTTCTTCATTTATTAACGTGCCCTTTTCCCCATTTTTTTTTTTTTTTTTTGTATGGGGGTAAGCACAATTGCATTCTTTTTGAAGGACTTGCTTTTTCGCTTTGAGGTAGACCGTAGTCCCAGCACGATTTTTTATGATGACGTCGAAGTTTTATCAATTCCGTTTGATGGTGAGAGAGAGAGATTTATGAAGTAGGTTCTGTGCATGCGTGTCTTTTATCTGCTTTGACAATGGCTTTACTCTAACTAAACTTCTTACAACTGGAGACATAAATTAACTCCCCAAGAGAGATTAGTTCACCAAACTTTCAACAAGACAATAGAAGAATTGGAAGATCCAGGCCTACATGGCCGAGGACTATGAAGCTTGAAGTAGATTTCGCCAGTCGTCTCTATCTTGAGCTTTTAAATCAATACTTCTCCATGCATCATCTCCCATTTTTCGCTTCATAGTCCTCAGCCATGTAGGCGTGGGTCTTCCAACTCTTCTAGTGCCTTGTGGGGCCCAACTGAACGTTTGGTGAACTAATCTCTCTTGGGGAGTGCGAAGAGTATGCCCAAACCATCTCCATCTACCCATCATCACGATCTCATCCACATATGGCACTCTAGTAATGTCTCTCGTAGTTTCATTTCTAATCCTGTCCTGCCATTTAACTCCCAATATCCTTCTGAGGGCTTTATTCTCAAATTTATTGGGGATTGTTTCATTGTCATACCACGATTCATGTCCTTGAGATATAAAATGATTTTATTGTGAAATAGTCTCACACAGCTCTCCCAAGGGTTTATTGTTAATTTTTTCTCATCGATTACTTATTTCCTTATTTCCTTTTCTCACTTGGCTATTTTTCCCTGTTGGAGCCCTTGGGTTTCTAGCATCTGGCTTTTCCAACTAGGGTTATATCTTGGCTAGTAATAATAATAATAATAATAATAATAATAATAATAATAATAATAATAATAATAATAATAAATGTTCCGTTATTCGTTAGCCAAGATTATTAATTTTCATAAGTTTTTAATGTTACAATGATGCAATAGTGGTTCCATTTTTATCACATTTCCAATAATAGTATATGAATGATACGTCTCTCTCTCTCTCTCTCTCTCTCTCTCTCTCTCTCTCAAGAGATTTGTATTGCTCCCCCCCCCCTCTCTCTCTCTCTCTCTCTCTCTCTCTCTCTCTCTCTCTCTCTCTCTCTCTCTCTCTCTCTCAAGAGATTTGTATTGCTTCGTTGGTTCGGGATTTTTTTTCAACAGGATTTTTTTTCAAATTAGTAACCTCTCTCTCTCTCTCTCTCTCTCTCTCTCTCTCTCTCTCTCTCTCTCTCTCTCTCTCTCTCTCTCTCTCTCTCTCATCCCTCCAGGGAACAAACCAGTTGATGTCTTTATCTGGAGGAAAAATCTCTTGTTCTATATTATAGTAATCGTCTTTATTATTAATCTATAAAATTGTATCCTTTCGGAATTGGTATTTCCTGCTCTTGTAATCTGGTTTTTAAACGTTTCATTATTATTTTTATTATTATTATTATTATTATTATTATTATTATTATTATTATTATTATTGTTATCCTTATTATTATTATTATTATTATTATTATTTTATTATTATTATTATTATTATTATTATTACTTGTTAAGCTATAATCCTAGTTGGAAAAGCAGGATGCTCTAAGCCCAGGGACCCCAACAGGGAAAATAGCCCAGTGAGGAAAGGCAACAAGGAAAAAGGAAATATTTTAAGAACAGTAATGTTGAAATAAATATATCCTAAATAAACAATAAAAACTTTAACAAAACAAGAGGAAGAGAAATTAGATAGAAGAGTGTGCCCGAGTATACCCTCAAGCAAGAGGACTCTAACCCAAGAGACAGTGGAAGACCATGGTACAGAGGACATGGCACTACCCAAGATTAGAGAATAATGGTTTGATTTTGGGGTGTCCATCTCCTAGAAGAGCTGCTTACTATAGCTGAAGATTCTCTTCTACCCTTACCAAGAGGTAAGTAGCCACTGAACAATTACAGTGCAGTAGGTAACCCCTTGGGTGAAGAAGAATTATTTATACATGTACAGTATACACATTTATGAACATGGATACGTAGTTTATGTATACACGTATACTATTTTTATTCACTTACCCATATTTTCTATCAATTTATCAAAGATTTTTTAATCTAACTGTGGTTCGTACAGTGGTAATGTGTTCGTCTAGCATTCGCATGGTTGCAGATCGATCCCACCCCGGGTCTGTGAGTTGAAGTTGTCGAATGACCTTCCTGATCGGGTGGTTGATTCGGTAGAACTTCAAGAGTTCAAACTTACAGAAAATGTTTTCATGTTGTACAGGCTGAGATACGCCTTTTTATAGTTTATATATGAAATATCTGTTTTGATGTTACTGTTTTTAAAGTATTTTCTTTTAGTTGTTAATTGTTTCTCATATCGTTTATTTATTTTCTTATTTCCTTTCCTCACTGGGCTATTCTTCCCTGTTGGAACCCTTGGGCTTGTAGCATCTTACTTTTCCAACTAGGGTTATAGCTTAGCTAATAATAATAATAATAATAATAATAATAATAATGGGGAGGCCACTGCTGTGTCTGTGCACCATAGAGGTGGTTTGGACTTGTCCGGCTGACGTCCTGGTAAGTATCTACTCTCATGAAACTGGAACTGGAACTGGAACCAGACACATTTAACACCTTTAATCACTTTGGAAATTTCTTTCATAAACCTTAAAGATTTCAGGTGTTAATAAAAGGGCTGATTTCACTTGAAGTTTGTTCACATATTAATCCTCTCTTAGCGGGGATACCTTAACGTGGTGAAAGGGTTTGCGCATCGCCATGATCAGCAAAGCTGTACTAGCAAGGGCCAGCCAACCAGGCCCTTGATCACAACTGCTTGTATATAAGCTCGTCATCTGTTGAATAAACTTTAAGTGCATTCAGCTCGCCTCTCTGTTAGCACCTAACACTGACGTGGCCACATTAGTCACTCCGGGGTCACCAATGTGGCTAACAGAGAGGCGATGTGATTGCAAGTAAAGTTTAATCAACAGATAGCAAGCTAACATACAAGCTCTTGCTCTCCCCCGCACTGATTATAGAACAACCTGTTTAATCTTGCCATTGCATGTTTCATATAGTTTTTTTGTGACATTCTTACTCGCAACCGATAACAAGCTTATATACAAACAGTTTTGAGCAAGGGCCCGTGCTGGTATATGGTTATCTCTAAGCAAATACCATGTCATTTTGATAGTTTTACAAAACACCGGAGAAACAAGCATATATTAGGCAGAATCAAATTATATATATATATATATATATATATATACTGTATATATATATATATATATATATATATATATATATATATATATATATATATATATATATATATATATATATATATATATATATATATATATATATATATATATATATATGTTCCGACACAATATACTCAGCGAGAACTACTTTCTATAGGAGAGTCACTTGACCTCTCAATCTCGACCAAGATTTTCCCGCGTTATCCCCCTATCTCGCTCCATATAGTTTCTACCCCCGCCGCCAGGATACGCCCTGAGGGCAGGATTAGGGCAGGTCACTGCCTTCCCGGGTCAGCATCCCCATTAAGTTCTTGGTCGTGAGATGTGAAACATCTCACCCTCTCGCTTAACTCTCGATCCTTTGGCGCGTTGTGATTCCACGTGTTTCCAGTGTGGGGACTTGTGTTTTTTCTGCGTAGTGCGTTTTCGCAAAGTGTTTTCAGTACGTCCCCCTTGCGTATATCCAGTGTTCTTGTAACTCGATAGTGTTGGCCCTTCGTGTGCGAACGATGGAGCATGTGCGTCGTTGCCCTGGTCCTAGAGCCGGAAAGTCGTATGGGGCTTTCCTCTCTAAGCCAGAAGTGGACCCTCATTCCCTTTGTTCCACGTGCAGGGGTAAAGTTTGCTCCTCCTCGGACACGTGTCCGGAGTGCGTAAGTTGGGACGGCATATAGTGGGTACGGTATAGTACCAAGAAGAAGAAGTCGTCTAATCGTTCCCCCAAGAAAGTGAGTGGCGTGTCCTCTTTACCGTCGGTCAGTGATCGGTCCGACGAAGCCTCGGCCTCTCCGTCTCCTTCGCAGAGGAGCGGGCAACAAGCCCCCAGTGTTATAGTTAGCCATAGTGTTCTCCCCGGTGAACCCAGTGTGAGGGAGGAACCAAGGGCTGGCCCCTCTGGAGAGAACGGAAGGGCCGCTAGTGCTTCGGGGGAATCGGGCCACGTGGCAGGGGATCACGCTTCCTCAGAAGACCCAGTGTGGGGCAGTGTTGCGATTTCGGAGTCCCCCCCCGCCCTCGTGGGCCGGAGCGTCGGGTTTTCCCCCTCCAGAGGACAACCACGCTAGAGTTCGTCGCCCGAGTAGCGATGCCTTCGGGTGGAAATTGTCGAAGACTCCGGGGAGGTCACCGCTAAAGATGGACGTGTCCCTGGGCTCCTGGCCTCCTAGCAGGGATAGAGTAGACACAGTGGCCTCGATCTCTACAGCAGTTCCCGAGGACTTCCTTCAACATCCTGTCTCGGACGATCGACGGCAAAGAGCCTCCCCCGCGCATCACTCGAGCAGCCGTTACGCGAGGAACGTGGCGCCCTCAGACTCTTCGGAGGCAGATTCATCCTCCGGAGGAGAACTCAGGGAGAAACGACACCGGAAGAGAGAGCGGGCCGAAAGCGATCGTTCCCGCTCCAGGTCGAGGTCGCGGCATAGCAGGAAGCGCCTCCGCTCTCACTCCCGTAAGTACAGGAGGGATGTCTCTCCCGGCGGCGAATGGGTCTACGTCCCTTCAGGAGAGTCCAGAAGGCACCGCTTTCCAGACTCTCGGTCCAGTGAATGAGCCTCTAGGTTGTCGCTACCTACGCACAGCCTAGAACCGCTCGACCTGCCATGCAGGAAGGACCTTGCTCTTAGGCACAAGTCCTCGAGGCCTCCGGTTCACCCCGCCCAGCGAGGGGAAACGCGCTTCCGAGAAGGCAGCCCGACCGAACCAGCCCAGCTGGGGCGGTCGTCGAGCAGGAAGGACCGGTTCCCGTGGTCGGGTCATCCCACCGGGACCGTGTCCTCCTCTTCCAGAGCCTTGGGGCAGTCGAAGGTCCTCCCGGAGCCGGTGACTCCCGCCCTACGGCGAGACCCACCCGCGTACGGAGCGCCCTACGGTTACGGGTCGACCTCCCTGGAACCGAGAGGAGAACGCCCTGTCTACCGTCCAAGCACGGCGCCCCCACGCCAAGCCGATGCCTCGGCCGACGGAGGCGAGGCTTCCCCGTCGGAGGACTCCGCCTACAGAAGGGTGGTAGGTCTCATCAGGAGGCTCCATGGAATTCCAGAACCCTCGGCGCCTAAGGTGAATGCCTGGAGGTCGAGCCTCCTGAGATACACTCACCGTGACGCCCTGCCGAAGTCCTCCCTGGCCCTTCCTCTCGCCCCAGACCTAGTACTGGGACAAGAATACATTGACAACTTGGTGGCCAGCAGTGCGGAGGCCCCCAAGTCCCAGAGTGCCTCCAAACTCCTCCAAGGTCTCAAACCACAGGGCAAGGTTTATATTCCGGAAGGACGGCGCCCAGGTCCCTGTAGGGTGGACCCAGCCTTGGACATCCTGGGACAAGGGGGCTCGGACGAAAGGGCCTCTTCAGCCCCTGTGTCCTTCTCACCCACTGAAGCCGCCATGATGGAGGAGATGTCAAGAGATCTTGTGAACGTCTCCTCATGGCTGGACTGGTGGGCCTCCACGTTGGTTAACGTACGAGCCTCCACAGACCCCGACGATCCTGAGCAACAAGGTCTCCTGACGGACCTTCTCACCTCCGGGGGGAAAGCCCTCAAGTTTATGGCTTATCAAGCACTCTCCTTGACGGCCAACTGGGTGCTTAGAAAACGGGACACAGTGCTTTCTAAGTTGGCAAGGAAAATCCCGGACAGAGAGGCCCGAGTGGTTCGTAGCCTACCCCTAGGAGGTGAGTCGCTGTTTCCGTTGAAGGAGCTAGAAGTGCTAATGGAGAAGGTGTCCAAGAGGAGAGAGACCAATGCCCCCAGACAAACATCCTCCAGGAGGCCTCCTTACAGGAGATCAGTCTCGGATAGTGCCGTGACTCCTCAGGCCACC
This sequence comes from Palaemon carinicauda, assembly GCF_036898095.1. NCBI lineage: Eukaryota > Metazoa > Arthropoda > Malacostraca > Decapoda > Palaemonidae > Palaemon > Palaemon carinicauda. The sequence continues at coordinate 4,605,278 of NC_090737.1, forward strand.
CCCAGCTCTTCGAGGAGGGACGCCCCCTCCTCCTCCTGGACAACAACCCCTCAGCCCTCCCGCAGGGGAGCTCCAGCTTCTGCCAGCTCCTTCAGGTCAGGTTACTCCGCCTCGAAGAGAGGCAGATCAGGCCGCCCCTCTAGGAGAAGGTAGAGGGAGAGGCCCCCTACTCCCGCCCAAGCCTCGGGTTGGGGGATGCCTCAGACCACATTGGCAAGCATGGAAAACGCATGGGGCGGATGCTTGGACAGTGTCCGTCCTGAAAGAAGGCTACAGGGTCCCCTTCATAGCGGATCCACCCCCTCTTATTCCAGCCACCCAGACAGAATGGTTGGCTCCCAGGGACCCGCTGAAAAGGGCCACCCTGCAAAAAGAAGTTTCCTCCATGTTAGAGAAGGGAGCCATGGAAGAAGTCCTTCTCCCAGGGCCAGGCTTCTACAGCCACCTGTTCCTGGTGGAGAAAGCAACGGGGGGGTGGAGACCAGTGATAGACCTGTCAGCCCTCAACAAGTTCGTCAAGAAGACGAACTTCAAGATGGACACCCCAAAATCCGTCCTGATGTCCTTGAGGGAGAAGGATTTTATGATGACGATCGACCTCAAGGACGCGTACTTCCAGATTCCGGTCCACCCGTCGAGTCGGAAGTTCCTCCGGGTAAAATGGGGTTCCCAGATCCTGCAGTTCAGGACCCTCTGCTTCGGCCTGTCGACGGCCCCTCAAGTGTTCACGAGGGTCTTCGCGACGGTCTCAGTATGGGCTCACGAACGAGGTATCCGTCTCATCAGATACCTGGACGACTGGTTGCTCCTTTCCAGCTCAAAGGCCCTCTTGGAAGAGCAAGGGAAGGACCTCCTCCAATTCTGCAGGAGTCTGGGAATCATTATCAACCTGGAAAAATCGAACCTAACTCCATCCAACAGAATGGGGTACTTGGGTATGACATTGGACACCGTGCAGGGGAAGGCCTTCCCCTCGGAAGACAGGATACAGAACCTCATCAATATCATTCAGCCGTTCCTGTCGGAGCTTTCCAGGAGGGCGAAAGACTGGCAGAGGCTGATAGGTCACCTGGTCTCATTAGAGAAACTGGTTCCCCAAGGGAAGATACGGCTCAGACCCGTACAATGGAACCTCAAGGCTCTATGGTCCCAGACAGGCTCTCAGAAAGCGTTGATTCCGGTCCTTCCGGACACGAGAGCAGCCTTAGAATGGTGGCGATGCCAGTCGAACTCCCTCAAGGGGATGCCCCTCGGGTCCTGTCCCCCCGAGTTTCTCCTGTTCACAGACGCCTCCAACCTAGGGTGGGGAGCCCACCTGCGGGAGGAAACAGCAAGCGGTACCTGGTCGGAGACCGAAAGGCATCTCCACATCAACGTCCTGGAGCTAAAAGCAGTACAGAAGGCATGTCTGCACTTTGCAAGTCGGTTGAAGGGAAACACCGTGGCCCTAATGTGCGACAACGCCACGGTGGTAGCCTACATAAAGAAGCAAGGTGGCATGAAGTCGAAAGAACTGTGCGACCTCACCATAAACATCCTGCATTGGGCGGACGAGCACCAGGTGATACTTCTAGCAAGGTTCATCCCCGGGAAAAGAAACGTGCTAGCCGACGGCCTCAGCAGAATGGGTCAGATAGTAGGGACGGAGTGGTCCCTACACCCAGAAGTGGCCAGACTCATCCTTCAACGCTGGGGCTCCCCGGTGATGGACCTCTTCGCAACAAAGCTCAACGCCAAGCTACCGGTCTATTGCTCCCCGGTACCAGACGAAGGAGCAGCCCTAGAAGACGCCTTCCAGCACAAGTGGGACAACCTGGACGTATATGCCTTTCCCCCCTTCACGCTGTTAAGGTAGGTGCTCAACAGAGTAAGAGCCTCCCAAAACCTAAGGATGACTTTGGTAGCGCCCTGGTGGCCGGAGAGAGAGTGGTTCGCGGATCTAAAAGACCTGGCAAGCCATCCGCCTTGGCCTCTGCCCCCCAGGCCAGATCTGCTGAGTCAACCTCACTTCCTCAAGTTCCACGACAACCCTCTCTCTCTTCGCCTTCATGCCTGGAGACTATCGAGCGGCTCCTGAAGAAGGAGGGGTACTCCTCCTCCACAGCTAAGAGGATGTCCCTATACCTAAGAAAATCCTCTACCGTGGTCTACCAGGTGAAGTGGGCCGCCTTTACGAAGTGGTGCGCGGCAAAACACATAAGACCTCTTAAAGCCTCGGTCCCTGACATAGCTGACTTTCTCGTGTACCTTAGGGATAAAATAGGGATGTCAATCCCAGCTATTAAAGGAGTACGAGCAGCCTTAGGCCAAGTCTTTCTCCTGAAAGGCATCGACCTGGGGACCTCGAGACACATAGCGATGCTGATTAGAAGTTTCGAGCAGTCCTGTCCTCCTCAAGCCAGGAGAGTGCCCAGATGGGACCTGGCCAAGGTTCTGAAAATGCTGTGTCGTCCTCCCTTTGAACCCCTCAAGGATATCGGGGACAAAGACCTCACCCTAAAGACAGTCTTCTTGCTAGCCTTGGCTTCAGCAAAGAGAGTAGGTGAGATCCATGGTCTGTCCTACGACGTGGCACACTCCAAAGGGTGGAGGGAGGTATCCTTCAAGTTCGTACCCTCCTTTGTAGCAAAGACTCAGAACCCAGCAGTCTGGAACCCGAGGTTTGAAGGTTTCTCAAATCCGGCCATCCCCAAGACAGGCAATACGGAAGACCTGAAGTTATGCCCAGTCAGGACTCTCAGGAAGTACCTGGAAAGGACGGCTCATCTCCGCCCAGGTGCCAAGAACCTCTTCGTCTCCTCAGGTGTTAATAAGAAGCAAGTCTCCAAGAACACTATTTCCTTCTGGCTTAGACAATTCATCACTAGGACTTATGAAGAGGACAAGGTGGCAGTACCAGGCACTCCCCGCCCCCATGACATCAGAGGCCTGAGCACTTCCTTGGCCTTTGAGAGAAACATGGCAGTGGGGCAGATCCTACAGGCCGGCACTTGGTCGCACCAGTCGACCTTCACTGCCCACTATCTCAAAGACTATTCAAGAAAGTCTTTGGATGGATTCTCCATTGGGACAGTCATCGCCGCCCTCCAAGCTGTGTAGCGGCAGGCTAGAAGACGTCCCCAACGGTGAATAGACTCGTCCCTACTTCTTCAGGAGAAGATTCAGTAGAGAAGATGTTAAGAGGTGAGTCTTAAAATATAAGCGTAAGGTTTTTGCAGTTACCCTCTATCCGCTCTCTGTACCCCCGCATTCCTTAGCCCTCCAGGCACTATGTGCCAGACCAAGTGGCAGAATGGCTCTCCCGCCTCCTAAGGTGTAAGTCTCCTATAGAAAGTAGTTCTCACTGAGTATATTGTGTCGGAACAAATAAAAAATTTTAAACAATTTTTATTTTTCCTAACATACTCACCGAGAACTACTTTCGGGTAATGGCCCTCCCGTCCGTCCCCGAGTGCCATTCTTCCATTGCCGAGTTGGGCTAAACGTCGAACTTAATGAGGATGCTGACCCGGGAAGGCAGTGACCTGCCCTAATCCTGCCCACAGGGCGTATCCTGGCGGCGGGGGTAGAAACTATATGGAGCGAGATAGCGGGATAACGCGGGAAAATCTTGGTCGAGATTGAGAGGTCAAGTGACTCTCCTATAGAAAGTAGTTCTCGGTGAGTATGTTAGGAAAAATAAAAATTGTTTAAAATTTTTGATATATATATATATATATATATATATATATATATATATATATATATATATATATATATATATATATATACATATATATATATATATATATATATATGATAAAGTTTTGCACATTTAGACATTTTTCATATTTAAATAAGCCATATATTTTTGATATATTAATGTCTGGATTCTCTTAACGACCTCGGGATCTGATCCCGAGGTCGTTAAGAGAATCTAGACATCAAATCAAAGATATATGGCTTATCTGAATATATATATATATATATATATATATATATATATATATATATATATATATATATATATATATATATATCTCACAAAAAATCCTCTGATGATATACCCTACTGTGAAGAGTAATTTCTCTTTGAAATTGGTAATTATTATTAAATAATAAAACGTTAATTGTGAACTCTTAATCTCTCCTAATCTCCCGTTTTCTCTCCATTAGAAGCAGAGGTTGCTGGACGCGCAGGTGGGTCTGCTAGCCGCACACGGGAAGTTCACAAGAATGGATGGCTTAAGAGAATGCCCACCCAAGAGCGTCGACTCTCCGTCATGGCACCCTTCTCTAAGGTCAGTATTTTCCCCCTTTGGTCAACCTTTGGTTTGTATACACCCTCCCCCCTCCACCTGGCTCTAGTTTAGACCCTGATGAGACAGTTACTTGATTCTATCTATCTATTTACCAAGGTACTTCGCTCCTCCCAGCCTGACGAGGGATTCAGTCGAGTTTGACTGCTACTGCTTGGGTGTCACAGCTCACTTAATTCTAATATTGATTTTATATACACCCTCCCCCTCCCCCCTAGCTCAATTTAGACCTTGATGAGACAATTACTTAATTCTATCTATATATTTACCAAGGTAATTCGCTCCTCCCAGCCTGACGAGTGGTTCAGCCGAGTTTGGCTGGTACTGCTAGGGTGTCACAGCCCACTTAATTCTAATATTGATAATACTCAATTTCGTCCCTATCTAGAGTTTGTGCTGCATCCCTAAACAAAAATATGATAAACTTTTTGTGTATTTACCCAGGTCTATATACTGTACATCCCATACACCCCTAACACAAGACTACACCCTTTTGACAACCTCCCCTAGCACAAGTTTGTACTCTACTCAGACACTTACTTAATTCTAATATCGATAATACTCAATTTCCTGCATTTAGTTGAAATGTATGCGTAAACGTGCGGACATTTAGGGCAATAGACATATGCATGATCTTAATTTATATAATACAGCTTTATGCAAATGATTATGCAATATACTCCCCAGATACAATAGGTAAATACATGATTTTAATTAGGATAATGCAGCTTTATACAAATGAGTATGCAGTA
>NC_090737.1:4615326-4635326 GCF_036898095.1 Palaemon carinicauda
TATACCTAGTCCTTCAAGTAAGAGTTATTTTTCCCCAACAGGCAATCCTTTTTTACATTCTCCCCACCTCTCAACTGCTAATCTCACTTCAGCGCCAAGTCTTTCACTGGATTCCCAATCTTTCACCCAACTGCTGCCCCATCATTGAGCTGTCAATCGCTCGTTTATCTCTGATCCCTTCATTGGTCTGCTGATCTTTCATCTCCCATCCTTCAGTTAGAGTTGTCAGCGAAGCGAACGATGGAAACTGTCGTAGGAGCTGTTGGACCCGTGTGTACGATCTGTCGGACCCTTGTGTACGATCAGTCGGACCCTTGTGTACGATCTGTCGGACCCTTTGTGTATGATCTGTCGGACCCTTGTGTACGATCTGTCGGACCCTTGTGTACGAGCTGTCGGACCCTTGTGTACGATCTGTCGGACCCTTGTGTACGATCTGTCGGACCTCTTGTGACGTCACCCAGCGTGTCCCTCTGGTCTATTTGAGAGCGAATCAAGTGAACGGTGCCGCACACGGCTATTACCATCTCAAATGACGGTCGTATCTCAGCGATAATGACGATAATGCACCCCGATAGAGACGTAGACGATAACGAAAAGTATTATGAGGATTATCCGACGGTCTGTTGTTACGGACCGTCGGCGAAGACAATCATACTCTTTCCGAAATTGCAATCGGAGACTGACGGCCGTCGGTTCGCTTGATGGATCTCACACATAAAAAAAAAAAGGAGACGAAAGAAGATAATGTTCAAGATGTTTTTGGAACTTTAAAAGCACCGGCTTTAAAAGAGGAGACATGAGTAGGGTTTTTTTTTCCTCTTTTTTTTTTTTTTTTTTTTTTTTTTTTTTTTTTTTTTTGAGCCATCTGGCCATCCGATCTGATAATTTAGATTATTTCCAGATTAAGTTCGTTGAAGTTTTGTCGCATATAAGTGCTTGGAAGCTGGAAATTCATCTTAAATAGTATAAAGAGAGAGAGAGAGAGAGAGAGAGAGAGAGAGAGAGAGAGAGAGAGAGAGAGAGAGAGAGAGAGAGAGAGAGTTTCCAATGGAAGTAATCTGTAGTTGGTGAAATTATTTACATGGGGCGAAAAACATCAAACCATTAAAAGAAATGAACTATGAGAGAGAGAGAGAGAGAGAGAGAGAGAGAGAGAGAGAGAGAGAGAGAGAGAGAGAGAGAGATCTTTTCTTCTCTTTTTCTTTCTATCTTCGTCGAGTAAGGAGCGGGAAGAAAATCGGGATTAAGGGGTTAACACAGATCATCATCAACATCAGCAAGCGGAAGGATGCATTTTACCGGTGATGACGCCACAATTTTGTGCTCAGAAGAGAGAGAGAGAGAGAGAGAGAGAGAGAGAGAGAGAGAGAGAGAGAGAGAGAGAGAGAGAGAGAGCCCTTGGTCGATGGTGGTCCCTTGGATTTCTTGGAACACTCAGACGAGCCTTGAGGAGTCTCCTAAGAGCTTCGCTGAACATATGTTCTTAGTCATCGCGAGAGACACTTGGCACGAACACACACGGAGAGAGAGAGAGAGAGAGAGAGAGAGAGAGAGAGAGAGAGAGAGAGAGAGAGAGAGAGAGAGAGATTATTATCATTAGATTAACCGGTAATGTGCTCCACTGGATCTTGCACACATAAACAGTTCGCAACAGATTTAAAAAAAAAAGACCTAAGTAAGGGACGGGTACTGTTAGGGACGAGGACTTGAGGACAGAAACTGTTAGGAATAGGGACTATTAGGGATAGGGACATTTGATAATAGGGACTGTTAGGGATAGGGACTGTTAAGAATGAGGACTCCTAAGCACAGAGACTGTTATGAATGATGATTGTTAGGATAGGAACAGTTAGGGACGAGGACTGTCAGGGGTGAGGACTGTTAGGGACGAGGACTGTCAGGGGCGAGGACTGTTAGGGACGAGGACTGTTAGGGACGAGGACTGTCAGGGACGAGGACTGTTAGGGGCGAGGACTGTTAGGGACGAGGACTATCAGGGACGAAGACTGTTAGGGACGAGGACTGTCAGGGACGAGGACTGTTAGGGACGAGGACTGTCAGGGACGAGGACTGTTAGGGACGAGGACTGTTAGGGGCGAGGACTGTTAGGGACGAGGACTATCAGGGACGAAACTGTTAGGATCAGGGACTTTTAGAGTTAGGGACTGTTAGGGAAAGAAACTTTTAAGAGTTGTGGACTGTTAGGGACAGGGACTTTTAGGGACAGGGAATGTTAGGGAAAGAAACTTTTAGAGTTGTGGACTGTTAGGGAGAGGGACTGTTAAGGAAAGAAACTTTTAAGAGTTGTGGACAGTTAGGGACAGGGACTTTTAGGGACGTGAACTGTTAGGGACAGAGATTTTTAGAGTTGTGGACTTTTAAGGACAGGGACTGTTAGGCACGTCGACTATTAGTGATATGAACTGGTGGTGGGAGGACTGGTCCCTATGAATAACAGGAAACTTGAGAATGAATGAATTACTTTGCCCTTTTTATATACCTTTTAAAGAATATTTCAAAATTCCAAAATTGGTTGAAAATATAATATTATTAGTATCATTATCTGATTATTTGAAAAATAGTAATACTTATTTTTGTGATTTGAAAAAGATTCGCGTGAGGTTTTGTCAGTAATTGATATTTGAGGATTGGTATGTGAAGGTATAAGATAATGCAAGGATTTTTATCTATCTATCTTTCCTCCTGTATATCTATCTCTGTATCTATCTGTGTATGAATATATACATATATTTTTTACATATATATATATATATATATATATATATATATATATATATATATTACATATGTATATATATATACATGAATATATATATATATATATATATATATATATATATATATATATATATATAATATATATATATATATATATATATATATATATAGTATATATATATATATATATATATATATATATATATATATATTATATATATATATATATATATATGTATAAAGAGAGAGAGAGAGAGAGAGAGAGAGAGAGAGAGAGAGAGAGAGAGAGAGAGAGAGAGAGAGACGTATGTATATATATATATATATATATATATATATATATATATATATATATATATATATATATATATATATACATGTACGTATATATATTACATAAATATATATATATATATATATATATATATATATATATATATATATATATATATATATATATACGTATCTCTCTCTCTCTCTCTCTCTCTCTCTCTCTCTCTCTCTCTCTCTCTCTCTCTCTCTATATATATATATATATATATATATATATATATATATATATATATATATAGATAGATAGATAGATAGATAGATATTTATATGTATATTTATGAAAGAAAGAAAGAAAGAGAGAGAGAGAGAGAGAGAGAGAGAGAGAGAGAGAGAGAGAGAGAGAGAGAGAGAGAGAGAGATGTGTGTGTATGTACTAAGAAGAAAGAATATTATTTTTGTTTTATACCGACTATAAACACATGTATCTATGTATCCAATTATGAATAATAATAAAAAAACATACACAAATAATTATTTTCTATCTATCAATATACTAATGGGGAAATAATATGAAACAAAATCATACATTGTCCTTGCAACGCCTAGTGCACGGTTCCTTCTTTACTCCCCTCAAACACCTGACTGAAATTCAATATAGCTAAAACGAGGAGTTGCTCAGAGCTGCCTTTCCAAACCCTTCGAATGCTTTTCGCAATATATGACGTCGGAACCGCAAAACTCTACGTATATAACACGTATATTTTCACGTGTGCCCTCCCTATTATTATTATTATTGTTGTTGTTGTTGTTGTTGTTGTTGTTGTTGTTGTTATTATTATTATTATTATTATTATTATTATTATTACCTCCACCAACGACATTGGAATGAGGTTTTGTTTTACCCCCTGGTTTGTGTGTGTTTGTTTGTGAACAGCTTCCTGGCCACAATTTCAATCGTACAGTGATGAAACTTGAAGGGATTAACTATAATGTAAAAAGCTGGAAATTATTAAATTTTGGAAGGTCAGGGTTAAAGGTCAAGGTCACGTTCAAGCAAAATGTCCAATTTTCGTAATCAGCCATAAGTTTGGACATCGTTGTCAAAAAGACTTCAAATTTGGTTCATATTTGAGTGTATAAAAATCCACGCCAATTGATACATGTTAAACTCAAAGGTCAAGGTCAAGGTCAAGCAAAAGGTTGAGAAATAAACTGCCACGGCGGAGGTCTGCACGCTACCGAGTGCTCCTCTAGTTATTATTATTATTATTATTATTATTATTATTATTATTATTATTCCCTGTCTGAATGAGTGATACCTTAACGTGGTGAAAGGTATTGTGTATAGTTATGATAAGCAAAACTGTACAAGCTAGGGCCACCCATACTAGGTTGGTTTGCTGTAAGTCAACAGACTAACGTCTCCCACCATAATAATAATAATAATAATAATAATAATAATAATAATAATAATGATGATGATGATAGTAATAATAATTGTAATAATAATAATGATAATGAAAATAATAATAATAATAATAATAATAATAATAATAATAATAATAATATGTAATAAAACAAAAGCCTGTCATAATTTCCTTTAGCATCACATGAAGTACTGTACAGTACTTGGGTTATACATTTTCACGTAATTCTGATTTGCTAAATACAGTAGAATCTATTTGCATAAATGATAAGTTATCAGAGGCAGCCTAATGAATAATATACAGTTGTTCCGCAGAAAAAAAAGACATGCTGCTGGGGGAAGAAAAATTCTCTGAGTAAATCATTAAGGTTAACTACTGAAGAAGTAAAGTGTAATTTAAACACGCCAATCAACTGATCTTCTTCCCAAGAGAAAGTTAACCGAAGAAGTAAGCTATAATCTAATGTAATATATACACGCCAATCAACTGATCTCTTCCACAAAAAAAGTCGAGAAAGCTAACTGAAGAAGTAAAGTGTAATATAAACACACACAATCAGCTGATCCTCTTCCCAAGAGAAAGTTAACCGAAGAAGTAAGCTATAATCTAATGTAATCTATACACGCCAATCAACTGATCTTCTTCCCAAGAGAAAGTTAACCGAAAAAGTAAGCTATAATCTAATGTAATATATACACGCCAATCAACTGATCTCTTCCACAAAAAAGTCGAGAAAGCTAACTGAAGAAGTAAAGTGTAATATAAACACACACAATCAGCTGATCCTCTTCCCAAGAGAAAGTTAACCGAAGAAGTAAGCTATAATCTAATGTAATCTATACACGCCAATCAACTGATCTTCTTCCCAAGAGAAAGTTAACCGAAAAAGTAAGCTATAATCTAATGTAATATATACATGCCAATCAACTGATCTCTTCCACAAAAAAGTCGAGAAAGCTAACTGAAGAAGTAAAGTGTAATATAAACACACACAATCAGCTGATCCTCTTCCCAAGAGAAAGTTAACCGAAGAAGTAAGCTATAATCTAATGTAATCTATACACGCCAATCAACTGATCTTCTTCCCAAGAGAAAGTTAACCGAAAAAGTAAGCTATAATCTAATGTAATATATACACGCCAATCAACTGATCTCTTCCACAAAAAAGTCGAGAAAGCTAACTGAAGAAGTAAAGTGTAATATAAACACACACAATCAGCTGATCCTCTTCCCAAGAGAAAGTTAACCGAAGAAGTAAGCTATAATCTAATGTAATCTATACACGCCAATCAACTGATCTTCTTCCCAAGAGAAAGTTAACCGAAAAAGTAAGCTATAATCTAATGTAATATATACATGCCAATCAACTGATCTCTTCCACAAAAAAGTCGAGAAAGCTAACTGAAGAAGTAAAGTGTAATATAAACACACACAATCAGCTGATCCTCTTCCCAAGAGAAAGTTAACCGAAGAAGTAAGCTATAATCTAATGTAATCTATACACGCCAATCAACTGATCTTCTTCCCAAGAGAAAGTTAACCGAAAAAGTAAGCTATAATCTAATGTAATATATACACGCCAATCAACTGATCTCTTCCACAAAAAAGTCGAGAAAGCTAACTGAAGAAGTAAAGTGTAATATAAACACACACAATCAGCTGATCCTCTTCCCAAGAGAAAGTTAACCGAAGAAGTAAGCTATAATCTAATGTAATCTATACACGCCAATCAACTGATCTCTTCCACAAAAAAGTCGAGAAAGCTAACTGAAGAAGTAAAGTGTAATATAAACACACACAATCAGCTGATCCTCTTCCCAAGAGAAAGTTAACCGAAGAAGTAAGCTATAATCTAATGTAATCTATACACGCCAATCAACTGGTCTTCTTCTCAAGAGAAAGTTAACCGAAGAAGTAAGCTATAATCTAATGTAATATATACACGCCAATCAACTGATCTCTTCCACAAAAAAGTCGAGAAAGCTAACTGAAGAAGTAAAGTGTAATATAAACACACACAATCAGCTGATCCTCTTCCCAAGAGAAAGTTAACCGAAGAAGTAAGCTATAATCTAATGTAATCTATACATGCCAATCAACTGATCTTCTTCCCAAGAGAAAGTTAACCGAAAAAGTAAGCTATAATCTAATGTAATATATACACGCCAATCAACTGGTCATCTTCCCGAGAGAAAGTTAACCGAAGAAGTAAGCTATAATCTAATGTAATCTATACACGCCAATCAACTGATCTTCTTCCCAAGAGAAAGTTAACCGAAAAAGAAAGCTATAATCTAATGTAATATATACACGCCAATCAACTGATCTCTTCCACAAAAAAGTCGAGAAAGCTAACTGAAGAAGTAAAGTGTAATATAAACACACACAATCAGCTGATCCTCTTCCCAAGAGAAAGTTAACCGAAGAAGTAAGCTATAATCTAATGTAATATATACACGCCAATCAACTGATCTTCTTCCCAAGAGAAAGTTAACCGAAAAAGTAAGCTATAATCTAATGTAATATATACACGCCAATCAACTGGTCTTCTTCCCGAGAGAAAGTTAACCGAAGAAGTAAGCTATAATCTAATGTAATCTATACACGCCAATCAACTGATCTTCTTCCCAAGAGAAAGTTAACCGAAAAAGTAAGCTATAATCTAATGTAATATATACACGCCAATCAACTGATCTCTTCCACAAAAAAGTCGAGAAAGCTAACTGAAGAAGTAAAGTGTAATATAAACACACACAATCAGCTGATCCTCTTCCCAAGAGAAAGTTAACCGAAGAAGTAAGCTATAATCTAATGTAATCTATACACGCCAATCAACTGGCCTTCTTCCCAAGAGAAAGTTAACCGAAGAAGTAAGCTATAATCTAATGTAATCTATACACGCCAATCAACTGGCCTTCTTCCCAAGAGAAAGTTAACCGAAGAAGTAAGCTATAATCTAATGTAATCTATACACGCCAATCAACTGATCTTCCCAAGAGAAAGTTAACCGAAGAAGTAAGCTATAATCTAATGTAATATATACACGCCAATCAACTGATCTCTTCCACAAAAAAGTCGAGAAAGCTAACTGAAGAAGTAAAGTGTAATATAATCACACACAATCAGCTGATCCTCTTCCCAAGAGAAAGTTAACTGAAGAAGTAAGCTATAATCTAATGTAATCTATACACGCCAATCAACTGGTCTTCTTCCCAAGAGAAAGTTAACCGAAGAAGTAAGCTATAATCTAATGTAATCTATACACGCCAATCAACTGGTCTTCTTCCAAAGAGAAAGTTAACCGAAGAAGTAAGCTATAATCTAATGTAATCTATACACGCCAATCAGTTGATCTTCTTCCCCAAAAAAGTCGAGAAAGCTAACCGAAGAAGTAAAGTGTAATCTGAACATACACAATCAACTGATCCTCTTCCCCCAAAAGAGAGTCGAGAAAGCTAACCGTATTGCTCCTATTTTCCTTGCAGATGAGATCTCCAGCCTACATTCCATGCGCCTGGGGCTGAGTCCAGCTCCCAGCATGACCTTGTCGACGGCATCTGGCCTCTCGTCGATGCAAAGCCTAAATTCCGTTTCGTCTGGTTCCTCCGACCCCAACATCTCTCCTTCGTCAGTTGTTACCTACGTTCGTCATCATCACGATGTTCCGTTGAACAGGTAAGAGGAAGATGTAGAAATACATAAGGGAAAAGGGAAGACGATAAGAAACAAACGGTGATATACATGGAGAGAGAGAGAGAGAGAGAGAGAGAGAGAGAGAGAGAGAGAGAGAGAGAGAGAGAGAGAGAGACTATTACCTACACTAGAATGTAATCTTATTCTAGAATAATTACTTAACCGTTAAGTAAAAAGCAAAAGAGAGAGAGAGAGAGAGAGAGAGAGAGAGAGAGAGAGAGGCTATTATCTATGTATGATATATTATTTTCTTTACTGAAACTATGCATTTTGATCTTAAAATAATTACATTACCGTTAAATGAAAAGCAAGAGAGAGAGAGAGAGAGAGAGAGAGAGAGAGAGAGAGAGAGAGAGAGAGAGAGAGAGAACTATTATCTATACTAAAATTGTGTATTTTGATCCTATGAATAATCATATAATGGCCAAGTAAAAGCAAGGGGACAGAGAGAGAGAGAGAGAGATAGAGAGAGATGAAAGTCACTGAACACTTGAGAGTGTAAAAAAAACAAACCGCGAAACAGCGTACGTTGATGGATCTTAAAATAGATTATTGCCATGAAATTCCTAGCAAGGCATGACACCGAGGCTATGGTCTTACCTGACCTTTAGAGCCCTTACCTTATTTGAGCCTTACTGCTAAAGAGTTTCGGTTTATATATATATATATATATATATATATATATATATATATATATATATATATATATATATATATATATATATATATATATATATATACATGAATAAATATTATATGTAATATATGTTATATATGATTGTGTGCATATCTATATATATATATATATATATATATATATATATATATATATATATATATATATATATATATATATATATATATATATATATATATATATATATATATATATATATGATGTTAATATTATAAATATATTGTCTGTATGACCCTTAAAGTCTTCGATATTTTTTTTATTTTGTAGGTTTTGTGAAATTTTGTGATTTGGTCTAGGTTCATGGAATTTTTTAAAATATAGGTTCATTCAAAATTTTAGATTTTGTCTCCAGGAGCTTGAAGTCCTAATTTTTGTCAGAAGGTGCTTTAATAAATTTCAGTTCTTGACTATTCCTTGGGATCTTCAAAATTTTCTCTCCAAGTCTTTTAGGGATCTTATGGTAATTTTCTTTAGAATCATTACTCTCTTTCGGTCTTTGTCTTAAGGCTTCTCAAAGCCTTTCAGATTTTGCATACAGGTTTCTTGAAGCTTCAAGTATTCCATTAAATATTCCAGATTTTGTCTTTAGATTTCTTAAAGCCTTTAGGATCTCATCTGTAGTCTTTTGAATTTCCCCCCGTAAATTTGTCGGTATTCTTATATGTGAATAGATAGATTGATAGATATTTATAGAAATTCAAGTGTTCATTGATTTATGGAATAACGCACTCTTAATTTATTACATTATTCTTGTATCTACAGGCGGAAGTACTCACATAAATATCACAAATTTTAAGTAATTTGTATTTTTCCTAACAGTACTTACCTCGAGGCGGAAGTACTCACATAAATTGTATGTTTCAAAATGTATTATCTGGCTTCTCGTATATGCACAGATAGATAGATAGATAGATAGAGAGATAGTTACTACATTATTCTTGCATCTACAGGAGATCCTCTCTAAGGGCGTCCTTACCAAGTTCACCAACGACGCCTGCTTCAGGAACTGGGTCTCTCACATTTCTACGCTCACCGCCCGGGCCTCAGGTAAAGTACATGCGTGTATTGGAATGGTAATTGAGTGGCCTGTATGAAATTATAGTTATCAAAACCATGTAAAGAAAGTGAATCTGAGCTGACTGCAGTGATGGATGTAACCATCTACCACAGAATGCTAATTAATAATTAGATTTTCCCCATTAACAATTCTTGCCTTGGCCAGGTCTTTAAGTCTACACTGTTAAAAGTAAACCGTAATTTTAATCGGAAATTCTCCGTTAAAAATATTGTTCTCAGCCATATCTCAGTAAAATACAGGTGACCGTAATTTTACCCTGCTTTTTTATTATCTTTTACGGGTTGGTGACCGTAATATCACTCCTTTGCGTCATTATATAGGTTTTTAAAACGGTAAATGCCTGGCAACATTTATTCCAGTATTTTTACCGTTTTTTATGGTCAATTTTAAGTGTAGCTTGACTCATTAGGCTGGTAAATCTCCTTCATTTCCTGCATAATTATTTTTGTATAATGAAAAGTGGCGAACTGACATCATTCGCCATATGTATTGACGTATTTCTTCTTACCACAGTAGATAAAGTATTAATTTGAGAGAACATAACATAATCACGCACCTGTACATACTTACTAGCATAATTTTATTCGTATAGATATACATTTATGCGTGCTTGTATTTTTCCTCGTTGTTTAATCACAGATAAACTCATATTTTGCTATATACTTTCAAATAACCATGAACATGAGTAACAAGGTTTGGTTGAAAAACTCTACGGGGAAGTCACTCCAAAACTTCAAGGTGTTGAAAGATAGTGTACTGTATCATTAATCCAAAATGATAACAAAGATAATAAATTCGATGAATCTGATAAAGTCCTGATAATATAGATATGAGTTTTATCAATCTTCACTTTGGTATTGTTGAAGAAAAGTTAATTCAAAGGTATTGTTGTGCATTTTCTTAGTTTCCTGCTTATGATATACTGATGTTTTGAAGGAATAAACATATACTTTATGAAATATAGCCATAGATTATCGTACTATTTCTTTAGCATGTGCTCATATTATCCACCAATATTTATGTTAAACGAAAATGAAAGGATAACAATTTATTAAATAATTTATCATTTATCTTGAAATTCATAGTTTTTACAGATTTACTTACTGGTGAAGATTAGGCTAATTATCTTTATTACTTTCCAATTAAAGCAAAGATTTTTAGAATTACTGGAAACGTCCCTGCTTGAGTCCCGCTCAAGCTCGATAGTTTCTTGTAGTGTCTGCGACCTCTCCATCCTTGTGAGATAAGGATGTGAGTTTGGGGGAGCCTATAGGTCTATCTACTGAGTCATCAGCAGTCATTACCTGGCCCTCCCTGGTCTTAGCTTGGATGGAGAGAGGGGCCTGGTTTAAAAGCTTTAAAAGGTCACTCATGAGTGGCAGAGGCAAGGGACAGTGTCACTGATGTCACTGACCTATCGAGCAGGACAATGCCCCCTAGAGACTGACCATACATACATATGATCAGTGCCCAGACCTCCTCTCCATTCAAGCTAGGACCAAGGAGGACCAGGCAATGGCTGCTGATGACTCAGCAGATAGACCTACAGGCTCGTCCAAAACCCCTATCCTTAGCTCACAAGGATGGTGAGGTTGCAGCGACCAAAGGTACTAACGAGTATAATCGGGGCTCGAACCCCAGTCTGGCGATCACCAGTCAGGGACGTTACCACATCGGCCACTACAACCCTGATCATACTATATATATTTGTTCCAACACGAATACTTACCGAGAACTATTTTTCTTGGAGTCACTTGGTGATCTCTCTTTCTCGACCAAGGTTTTTGGCGCCGTTATCCCCCCACTCCGTTCTCTATATAGGCCTACCCCCGCCGCCAAAGAATGCGCCCCGAGGGCAGGATTAGGGCAGGTCACTGCTTCTCTGGGCCATTCTCCTCATTAAGTTCTTGGTCGTGAGGTGTTCACACCTCACTCTCAAGTTTCTCTCGATCCTTTGTGCGCGTTTAGTTCCACGTGTTCCCACCGTGGGGACTTGTGTTTTTTCGCAGTGTGCTTTCCTAAGTGTTCCTGTGCGTTCACTTTTCAACCGTGTGCTTACCCGGTGTTTAATTCATTTCCTTAAGTGCTTGTGTCGTGCGTTGTGTGCGTTATGGAACAGTATTCCTTGATTTCCTTCAAGTAATTAATAGCTGAAAGGAACAATTTTACAATAAATCATTCTTCCTCCCCTTATCCTCGGTGTTAGCCGTGTAGGGGCAGCTCATGTTCCCCTTCAACCACGTGTCAGGACTACTGGTCCTGGAACGTAGTGCAGTGAGTGCACTTCGGCACCAAGAGGAAGAATACATCCAAGAGGCTCATAGGAAGACGAGCCTCTCCTCGCCACTTAATTCCCGATGCCTCGTCGAATAGAGATTCTTATACAGCCATCTTCCCCTACCCATAGTAGGGGACGAGGTAAGTCAGTTGCGGGGAAGTGCCCATTGCTCTTCCCCAAGAGTTTGAGTGGGTGCGGTATAGCACCAAGAAGAAGTAGGCGACGAAGGGTTCGCCTAAGAAGACTAGCGCCGGGTGTCTCGCCTGACAGAGCTTCCCTACCACCCTCTCCTACCCAGAGTAGGAGACGAGGTTGGTTTATTGTGAAGAAGATAACTCTTAAGAAGTAGTTTGAGGTAAGTACTACTTTCGAGATGTGTGGGGAGACGGAGTCCTGGTGCAAGCAGGCCACGTCTCCTCTGATGACCCCATGTGGGGGAAAAATGTCCCTAATTCTTCTCCAGTCTCTTAGCGTATTTTTCAGTCTCTTCTGCAGCCGAGGGCCTCGCTGAGAAGGAGCCTCCCAGGTCTGTATTGCAGCGTTCCCCGGACCGGCAACCCAGGGTTTTTTCTCACCACGAAGGCCATCCTCCAGACGCAGATATAACCCTCGAAGGGAGAAATGCGAGAAGGCCTCTTCAGGCAGGCGTAAGACCGCGAAGCTTCCGGTTCACCCCGCCAACGGGTGTAACCGGGCTTCTTTACGGGCAGCCTGGCCGAACCAGCACAGCTGGTTCGGCCCTCGGACTTAAAAGGAACGGTTCCCTCCGTCGGGTCAGCCCACGGGGATCCGCGTCCGCGTCCCCCGGAGAGAATACACGAACAGTAGTCCTCGACGGTACGGCGATGCCGGTTCTGACCCCGAACCTGATGCGGAGCTCCCCGCCGGGGAAGACCGGTACCACCGCAAGGGAGTGCCTGGTGTTCCAGAACCGAAGCGCCCGGGGAGTGCCCGGTGACCCGGCTCCTCGAGATCAAGCGGTAGGAAGGACTCTACAGGTAAGCGTAGGTCCCCGAAGCCTCCGGTTACCCCGCCCAGTGGGGGAAACGCGCTTCTTGTCGGGCGGCCTGGCCGAACCAGCCCGGCTGGTGCGGCCTTCGGGTCAGAAGGAACGGTTCCCGCTGTCGGGTCAGCCCACGGGAACCGCATCCTCGGCACCCAGAGCCCTTGGGCCGACGAGAGTCCCCGCTGAACCAGCGTTGCCTGCGTTAACCCAGGCCCCTGGTGCGGACGTCCCCGCAGATGAAATCCAGTACCTCGGCAGGACGGCGCCCCTGGCCCCAAAGAGCTAGACGTCCAGTCAGCGTGCCCGGTAACCCAGCTCCCCGGCCCCAAGCCGAGTCCTCGGCTGACGGAGAGGAGCGCTCCCTGACGGAGCACTCCGTCTATAGGAGAGTGGTTAGCCTTTGCAGAAGACACCACAAGTACCGGAACCTGCAACTACGGCTGAAGTTTCCTGGAAGTCAAGCCTTTTTGAGGATCATGCAGACTCCTCCCAACCTAAGACGTCCCTAGCACTTCCTCTAACCCGGGATCTAGTCCTAGAGCAGGAGTATGTCGGCAAGGTAGTGGCCAGCAATGCCGGGGTCCCCCAACCTTTAAGGTGGGGTCAGCAGGACATCCTTAGTCAAGGCGTTTCAGACAGTAGAGCCTCTTCGGCCCCAGTCTGGTTCTCGCCAGCAGAAGCCTCCATGATGGAGAAAATGTCGAGGGACTTAGTAACGTCTCCTCTTGGCTGGACTGGTGGGTTTACACTTTGGGAGGTGTACAAGCCTCCTTTGACCCCGAGGACCCTGTCCAGCAAGGCCTTCAACCCTTAGGTTATTGACATATCAGTCTCTCGCACTAACAGCTAACTGGGTGTTCTGGAAGCGAGACACTGTTCTGGCGAAGGTGTCTTGGAAGGTACCAGACAGGGAGACGCGAGCCATTCGCAGCTTTCCCCTGTGGGGAGAGTCTCTGTTTCCTCGGAAGGAACTAGAAGCCATAATGGAGAAGGTCTTGAAAAAGAAGGAGGCTAACGCCCCCAGACCTACGACTCCTAGGAGACCGTCCTATAAGAGGTCCGTCTCGGATAGTGCCGCGACACCCCAAGCCTCTACCAGCACTACGAGGAGAGAAGCCCCCCTCTTCCTCCTGGTCCGCAACGCCTCAGCCCCCCCCCCCCCCCCCCCCCGCAGGGGAGCTCCAGCGCCCTCTAGCTCCTTCAGGTTTGGTTACTCCGCCTCTAGGGGAGACAGATCAGGCCGCCCCTCTAGAAGAAGATAAGAGTGGGAGGCCCCCTATCCCCGCCCAACCCTCGGGTTGGAGGATGACTCAGACGTCATTGGCAAGCATGGAGGGCTCAAGGAGCAGAACCTTGGACAGTGTCCGTACTAAAGAAGGGCTACAGACTTCCGTTCCGCCTACGCTTTTTCCGGCCAACCGGATAGAATGGCTAGATCCCAAAGACCCGTTAAAGAGGGCCGCCCTTCAAGAGGAGGTGTCGTCCATGCTAGAGAAGGGTACCATGGAAGAAGTTTTCTCCCAGGGCCAGGTTCCTACAGTCGCCTATTCCTGGTGGAAAAAGCGACCGGGGGGTGGAGATCGGTTATAGATCTGTCAGCTCTCAACAGGTTCGTCAAGAAGACGGACTTCAAAATGGACACTCAGAATTCAGTCCTGCTGTCCTTGAGGGAGAAAGATTGTAGGATGACCATCAACCCCAAGGACGCGTACTTCCAGATTCCAGTCCACACCTCGGGTCGGAAGCTCCTCCGGGTGAATTAGGGTTCCCAGATCCTGCAATTCAGGACCCTTTTTCTTTGGTCTGGCAACAGCGCCCCAAGTGTTCACGAGAGTCTCACGGCTGTCGCAGGGGGGCTCACGAACGAGGCATCCGCCTTATCAGATACCTGGACGCCTGGTGGCTTCTTTCCGTCTCAATGGTCCTCTTGGAGGGACAAGGGAGAAGTCTCCTCCAGTTTTGCAAGGATCTGGGGAACTTAATCAACCCGAAGTAGTCAAATCTATCCCCATCCACCGGAATGAACTACTTGGGAATAACATTAGACATCTTTCGGGAAAATTTTCTCTTCGGAGGATAAGATAAGAAACCTCAGGCTCATTAGTCAGCCGTTCCTGTCAGAACACCCCAGGAGGGCGGAAGATGGGCAGAGGCTGATAGGTCACCTGGTCTCATTGGAGAACCTAGTTCCCCAAGGGAGGGTAAGGCTCAGATCCATCCAATGGAATCTCAGGAACCTCTGGTGACAGACGGATTCGCAGCAGGTGCTAATCCCAGTCATTCCAGACACGAGACCCTCCCTAGAATGGTGGTATTGCCAGTCGAACTCACTCAAGGGGACTACCTTCGGGACCGGCCCTCCCGAGTTACTACTGTTCACAGACGCCTCCAACCAGGGATGGGGAGCCCTTCCCCTCAACGAAACGGCACGAGAGACCTGGTTGGAAGGGGAAAGGCAACCCCACACAATGTCCTGGAGTTGGAAGCAGTCCAGAAGGCGTGCCTACACTTCGCAAGTCTGCTAAAGGGAAACACCGTGGCATGGATGAGCGACAACACCACGGTAGTGACATACATAAAGAAGCAGGGTACTTGTAATCGAAGGAGTTGTGCGATCTCACCATAGAGAGTCTAGATTGAGTGGAAGAAAATCAAGGGGTGATGTTAGCAAGGTTCATTCCCGGGAAGGAAAACGTGCTGGCCGACGGCCTCAGCAGAATGGGCCACATAGTAGGGACAGAATGGTCCCTTCTCCCAGGAATAGCCAAGCTCATCATTCAACGCTGGGGTTCCCCGGTGGTTGACCGCTTTGCAACAACCTCAACGCCCAACTCCCAGTCTATTGCTCCCCTGTACCAGACCCGAAAGCATCCTTAGAAGACTCTTTTCAGCACAAGTGGGACAATCTGGATGTGTACGCCTTTCCCCCTTTTCACGTTGATAAGACAAGTGCTCAGCAGAGTAAAGACGGCCCGAAACCTACAGATGACTTTGGTAGCGCCCTGGTGGCCAGAGAGAGAGAGTGGTTCGCGGATCTAAAAGACCTATCGAGTCAACCGCTGTGGCCTCTGTCCGTCAGGTCAGACCTTCTGCTCCAGCCTCACTTTCTCAAGCTCCACGACAGGCCACTCTCCCTACGTCTTCACGACTGAAGACTAAGAGCGGCTCCTGAAGAAAGAAGGATATTCTTCCTCCACGGCTAAGAGAATGTCTCTATTCCTAAGAAAGTCGTCAACCGCGGTCTACCAGACAAAATGGACCTCCGTCGCGAAGTGGTGCTCTGAGAGGCACATTAGACCTCTTAAGGCCTCTGTCCCAGACATGGCAGATTTTCTGGTGTTTCTCAAGGACAAAGCGGAGATGTCAATCCCAGCCATAAAAAGGGGTTCGGGCTGCCTTAGGCCAAGTCTTCCTCCTGAAGGGCATCGACCTGGGGGCCTCGAGACACATAGCGATGCTTGTCAAAAGCTTCGAACAGTCTTGCCCCCCTCAGGCAGGAAAGGTGCCCCAGTGGGACTTAGGCAAGGTCCGGAAGATGATGTATCGTTCCCCCTTTGAACACTTGAAAGATATCGTGAACAAAGATCTCACCCTCAAGGCCGTCTTCTTGCTGGCCTTGGCGTCCGATAAGAGAGTGGGAGAGATCCATGGTTTGTCATTCGACTTCTCTCACTCCTACCAGGTATCAGAAACCTCTTCGTTTCCACAGGTGTTAATAGGAAGCAAGTTTCCAAGAACTCCATTTCCTTCTGGCTGAGACAAGTCATCGCTAGAACCTATGAAGAGGATAAAATGGCAGTGCCAGGCACTCCCCGGACCCATGACATCAGGGGTCTGAGCACCCCCTTGCCCTTTGAGAGAAACATGGCGGTGAGGCAGATCCTACAGACAGGCACTTGGTCGCACCAGTCAACCTTTACTGCCCACTACCTCAGGGGTTATTCAAGGAAATCCTTGGACGGGTTCTCCATTGGGACAGTCATGGCCGCCCTCCGGGCTGTGTAGCGGTAAGGCCAGAGGCTGTACCCAACGATGAACACATTCTTCGCGACTACATCCGGAGGAAATCGTCAGAAGAATTTTTTAAGAGGTAAAATCTTAGATAATAGCGTAAGGTTGCGCAGTTACCCTCACTCCCGTACTCTGATAGGCCCCCGCATTCCATAGCCCTCTAGGCCCTACGTGCCGAGTCAAGTGTCAGAATAGCACTCCCGCCTCCTAAAGTATAAGTCTCCAAGAAAAATAGTTCTCGGTAAGTATTCGTGTTGGAACAAATCAAAAATTTTAAATAATTTTTATTTTTCCTAACATACTTACCGAGAACTATTTTTCGGGTAATGGCCCTCCCTTCCGTCCCCGAGTGCCATCCTTCCATTGCCAAGTTGGGCTATACGACGAACTTAATGAGGAGAATGGCCCAGAGAAGCAGTGACCTGCCCTAATCCTGCCCTCGGGGCGCATTCTTTGGCGGTGGGGGTAGGCCTATATAGAGAACGGAGTGGGGGGATAACGGCGCCAAAAACCTTGGTCGAGAAAGAGAGATCACCAAGTGACTCCAAGAAAAATAGTTCTCGGTAAGTATGTTAGGAAAAATAAAAATTATTTAAAATTTTTGATATATATATATATATATATATATATATATATATATATATATATATATATATATATATATATGGTGATAAGAGGATAGATGTGAGAGAGGCAAGAGAGCGTGCTAGAAATTGAAATGAATGGCGAGCGATTGTGACGCAGTTCCGGTAGGCCCTGCTGCTGCCTCCGATGCCTTAGATGACCGCGGAGGTAGCAGCAGTAGGGGATTCAGCATTATGAAGCTTCATCTGTGGTGGATAATGTGGGAGGGTGGGGTGTGGCACCCTAGCAGTACCAGCTGAACTCGGTTGAGTCCCTTGTTAGGCTGGGAGGAACGTAGAGAGTAGATGTCCCCTTTTTGTTTATGTTTCTTTTGTTGATGTCGGCTGCCCCCCCAAAATTGGGGGAAGTGCCTTGGTATATATATATATATATATATATATATATATATATATATATATATATATATATATATATACAGAATATCCCCAACTTACAAACATTCAGAGATTCGAACGCAAAACCAACTGAAAATAACAAAGATATGATAAAGAAATTCTGTAATAAAACAATAATACATCATTCATTACAGTAAGTAAATCAACAGTTGTAATAACGTGAGATCTATTTCATATGGTACCTGACTATTTGTTGACTTTTTGTAGCTGGAAATCATAGGCATGGCTTTCAGGTTAGGCCTACCCTAGGCCTAATTAAAAAAAATTGACTTACAAACAATTCGACTTAGAAATAGCTTCTTGGAACCAATTAAGTTTGTAAGTTGAGGACCATGTGTATGTGGTCAGCCTCTAGGGCAATGTCACTGTCCCTTGCCTCTGCCATTCATGAGCGACCTTTAAACCCATCATTGTTTATTAATTTAGCAATCTTTATCAGGAGAAAGTTATTAATGAAGTCCCATTCTGTTTCCAGGCAGTTCAGCCCAGAGAACACGTCACGGTGATCAACGTCCCCTCCCCAACCTCCTCCGTCTTCAATTTCGACACCGTGGGCGCGGCCCTGGAGTCCAGCGGCAGCATGGCCAACTCCCAGCTCTACGGAGCCGTGTACCCGACGCCCGATTCCTCGGTGAGCGATTCCATGGATCTCCTGGACGCGGCGGAGGCGTCCTATTCTGTGATCCCAGACCCCAACGCTGTGCAACTCCGAGTTGGAAATTCCTTAGGAGCTGGCGGAGGTGGAGCTACCGGTGGCAGGCCACCGTTGCCTCCAGGTCAGAGAGCCAGTGCTTACGGAGCTGCTGGCGTTGGTATCGGTGCTGGAATGCCAAGTGGTTACAACGTCGGGGCGACTGGAATGGGTGCCAGCGGTGGTAGTATCGGTGCCAGCAGCATAGCAGGCGGCAGCTGGACGAATGTGAGCTCATCGGACAGCTCTTACGAGCCTCTGTTTCTAGCTGGCACCGCGGGACTAGCCGCTCCGTCCACGCCTACGGCAGCTCCAGCGCCGCAGGCCCCGCAAACAGGATTGCTCCGACGGAGATCCGAGCACCGACGATCCGGACGGCGCGAGCATGGTCGGAGGGCGGCGTCTGTTGGGCCTTCAATAGTGCCGAAGCAACAGCCGGTAGGATCACAATTACTTTTTTAATATCAACTCTTTTTTTTATTTTAATCTTTTATATTTTCAATAACTATAGATGCTACTCCTACAGAAATAGACAGATTGATAGATTAAATTGCTTGTATTACTGTAGACGCTACTCCTACAGAAATAGGTAGATTGACAGGTGAAATTGCTTGTATTACTGTAGATGCTACTCCTACAGAAATAGACAGATTGGTAGATTAAATTGCTTGTATTACTGTAGATGCTACCCCTACAGAAATAGACAGACTGATAGATGAAATTGCTTGTATTACTGTAGAGCCTACTCCTATAGAAATAGATTTAAAGATAATAGATAGATTTTCCTATTGAAATTGATAGATTGGTAGGTAAACGTTTTAAACTACTGTAGATGCCACTCCTATAAAAATAGATTTACAGGTAATAAATATGATTTTCCTATAAAAATATATAGATTGATAAGTAAAAGTTTTATTTTACTTTAGATGTTATTCCTGTAGAATTGGATAGATAGATAGATATATAGAAGGTTTTTGTGACTATAATACACTAGACATTGCTCTCT
The DNA here is from genome assembly GCF_036898095.1 of Palaemon carinicauda. Taxonomy (NCBI): domain Eukaryota; kingdom Metazoa; phylum Arthropoda; class Malacostraca; order Decapoda; family Palaemonidae; genus Palaemon; species Palaemon carinicauda. The sequence continues at coordinate 4,635,269 of NC_090737.1, forward strand.
CTCTCTCTCTCTCTCTCTCTCCTCTCTCTCTCTCTCTCTCTCTCTCTCTCTCACTAGT
>NC_090737.1:5000326-5007826 GCF_036898095.1 Palaemon carinicauda
TAATCTTGTGACATTTTATTCAAACATGTATAGGTTAGGAACAAGATAATTAGTCTTGAAAATATCATTTTCGTGTAATTTACACGGATTCCACTAGTTCTAAGTATTCTCGATTCCACTTGATTCAACTATTTTTGCTCTGTCGTGTTTCAATCACGGCACCCATCTCCTGTGAAATTCGTCATTGTCCGAAGAGGTCCTTTGGGGCATAGTGAACAACGCAGGTGTGGCCACCTACGGGGAGGTGGAATGGGTGCCCCTGGACACCTACAGAAGAATGGCAGAGGTCAACGTCTTCGGCGTCATCGCTGTCACACAGGCCTTCCTCCCAATGGTCAGGAAAGCTAAAGGTTTGTGTCGGAAATATTTCTTTATAGTTGGTCCTTTAATTTCTATCCTCAACTTTTTTTAATGAGGTGCATTTGCACTGACTCGCATCGGTGCCCTTTAGCTCGGAAAAGTTTCCTGCTATCTGATTGGTTAGAATGATCTTGTCCAACCGATCAGCGATCAGGATACTTTTCCGAACTAAAAGGGCACCCCTGCGAGGTCTCTGCAAATCTGCTTCACTAAAAAGAATTTACTATAGTTATTGCTTCCTTTTATATATTCATCCACTGGCTAGTAAGAAATTTTTACAAAACCCAAAATAAGCCTGTTATCTTGTCGATCGATTCTATAGCCGCCAATTCGTTTGTTTTTTTCTTTTGTTTTCTTTTTTGCCAGATCGTGACACGCTAAGCAGGTCCACAATTCAGAAGTATTCAGTATCCAAATAGTTCATCGATACATATTTTACTCTCCTGCAACTTCCTTAATGCTTTCCCTACCTGTCTCTTCCTTTCCTTTAACCCGAGTTGAAGTGATAAACTCAGTTTCCTCTATCTTAATTCTATCAACTTACTGCTTTGTTCAACTCTTGGCCATTGCAACCTATACCTAGCAACGATACATCTGAGTCGTTATTCCTAGTTAAGCCTAACTCTGCGTCTACTTAGTTTCCTTCTGTGATGATTTTAATGACACCTTTGCATAGCTTTTGCTCTTTCGCTGGCTATGAATCGACCCTATAGTCCATTTCTTTTATCGAGGCAGATTTGCACCGACTCGCAGCGGTGCCCTTTTAGCTCGGTAAATTTTCCTGATCGCTGGTTGGTTAGAATTATCTCGTCCAACCAATCAGCGATCAGGAAACTTTTCCGAGCTAAAAGGGCACCGCTGCGAGTCGGTGCAAATCTCCATCACTAAAAGAAATCGACCCTAGTGCTCACCTGGTGCCTACTGTTATCAACCATATTGCCCGTGTTATCCTACTCACGCTTAAAACACTACCGTAGGCTACTACTGTCTGTCTCAAAGGACCCCCCCCCCCCCCTCACTCTGAACTAAATAGCACGATTGTTTTTGGCTGTTCTACTGCAGAAGAGACACTTTAGCTATGGTAAGCTGCTCTTCTAGGAGAAAGACACTCCAAAATCAAACCATTGTTCTCTAGTCTTGGGCAGTGCCATAGCCTCTGTACCATGGTCTTCCACTGTCTTGGGTTATAGTTCTCTTGCTTGAGGGTACACTCGGGCACACTATTCTATCTCGTTTCTTTTCCATTTGTTTTGTTAAAGTTTTCATAGTTTATATAGGAAATATTAATTTAAATGTCATTGGTTTTAAAATATATTATTTTTTCCTTGTTTCCTTTCCTCACTGGGCTATTTTCCCTGCTGGGGCCCCTGGGCTTATAGCATCTTGCTTTTCCAACTAGGGTTGTAGCTTAGCAAGTAATAATAATAATAATAATAATAATAATAATAATAATAATAATAATAATAATAATATTCTACCGCAGGTCGAGTAGTCAACATTTCCAGCGGTCTGGGTAGGATGGCAGTGCCAATGCGCTCTCCTTACGTCCTTACGAAATACGCCGTCGAAGGACTGAACGATGTGCTAAGGTTGGTTGCGTTCAATTCGTTATTCTTTCATTGAATTTATTCTAAAGATATTTCTTTCGGTTGATTATATTAATATTAAATTTATTAGTTTATTTACTCTTTTCTGTTCATTGTTGGGGTTGGGACCAAACACAATCTTGTTCTTTCATATCGTTGGGAAATCAAAATGTTTTTGAACTAGAAGCCCATATTCAAACACACACACACACACACACTCACACACACACACACACACACACACACACACACACACACACATATATATATATATATATATATATATATATATATATATATATATATATATATATATATATATATATACACACACACATATATATATATATATATATATATATATATATATATATATATATATATATATATATATATATATTATATATATAATATATATATATATATATATATATATATATATATATATATATATATATATATTTATTTATATGTGTGTGTGTGTGTGTGTGTGTGTGTGAGTGCTTATATTTGAACATTTATATACGTCATTATACATTATATATACAGTGTATATATATATATATATATATATATATATATATATATATATATATATATATATATATATATATATATATATATATATATATATATATATATATATATATATATATATATAATTTTGAAGATGACCACCTCTGACATCACTAGATTCAGATTACACACACACACACACACACACAAAAAACACACAGAAACTTTTCAGCTAACTTTTACGCATCTTTTAATCAACTGTTATTTTTTTTCTGTTATAGATATGAAATGAAGTCTTGGGGAGTACATGTGTCCATCGTCGAACCGGGCAATTATATTGCAGGTGAGAAAAGTTTATCTTACCTTTCCTCACAGGACTATTTTCCCCTGTTGGAGCCCTTAGGCTTAAAGCATCCTGCTATTCCTAACAACAACAACAACAATAATAATAATAATAATAATAATAATAATAATAATAATAATAATAATAATAATAATAATAATAATAATAGTAACATTAAAATAAATATTTCCCATATAAACTATAAAAACTTTAACAAAACAAGAGGAGACAAGGCTAGTATTTTTCAAGTTCAAGTCTATAGTTTTTTTTATCTTAACTTATTCCCATGTGGCGAATTGTTTTAAATTATGAAAAAGTAACAAGGAAAACAATTGCTTTGCATAATTTGGCGGTATATGGAGAGCTTGGTCTTGTAAACCAATACTGATCATATAGACTTTGGCGGGAAATTGAACTAGCTATCTTCAGTTAGAATAAGTAAAAAAAGATAGAAATACCAAATATATATGAAATAATACTTACCGATGAATAATAATGACAAAGCTGATCGTAAATACTTAAATCCAAACGGACTTCTTACCACTTCACTGACAATGAAAACACTGGGCTAGTTTCAAAACATTGGCTAGCACATTTCTCACAAAAAATTTAACAACCTTTCAATAATACCGAACTTCCTCGCTACAAATAATTTTAAAAGATCTGGAAAATGATAAAGTTAAAAGGATTATATAAAATATAAAATACATTCTTTTAAACCACAATCTATTTGATAAGTTAAAGTCATATTTCTCAGCCAAAAATCTAAGCACAAATACTAGATTCTGTCTAAAGTTTTTGTTTTCGAAGAGCAAAGTAAGATAAATTTCAATCAATAGTTTATAAGTTAGATGTCTTTTTTAAAATTGCTCTTCTTAATATATTATATTTTTTATTCCTCATTCCTAGTTTAATCAGTAAACTCTCTCTCTCTCTCTCTCTCTCTCTCCCTCTCTCTCTCTCTCTCTCTCTCTCTCTCTCTCTCTCTGATGATCCATCTTCTCCCACAGGCACCAGCATCTTTACAGAGGAGACAATTAAGTCAGACGCGGCAAAGATGTGGTCTAACATGAGCGAAGAAGTTCGATCCGACTATGGCGAGGAACACTTCAACGCGAGAGTGGCACTGATGAGGAAATACGCCACTGGTGGTGTAAGTATTACTTACTTACTTAACCACTTATTTTAGGAGCTGTTTCCTGGTCATATCACACAAGAAAACCCTACGCACTACAGGAGTCCTATACATTCTTAGATACTTTGCGTATCCCACAGCATATTGCGCATTTATTGTCAAATTCATACTATCAAGGCACTTTAGAAAACAAGAGTTTTAATACCTTCTTGACACCTCACGCTAGTTTCAATATGAAATGGAGTTTACAGATGATGATTTCTACCTTGTTTTTTTCTGGAATTATTTAATATAATCTAGAAGATTCCTGACTACATTGTTTTCAATGAAAGAATGTTTATGTAGCCTAAAGCTGCATATCTCTTCATGACTATAAAGTTTAAAAGCTTGTAGGCCTACTTCTGCCTCATGATTCAATATTGCAAGGTTTAAGACTGGGAAAGTAGAAATATTTCTGAAAATACAACGACATTGCCCCATTAATTATTCATTATAACTTATTTACACTGGATGCAAATTCAGAAAGAGAGAGATCTGAAATCTCTCTCTCTCTCTCTCTCTCTCTCTCTCTCTCTCCTCTCTCTCTCTCTCTCTCTCTCTCTCGTCATTTGATTTGTTGGACAAATCCTCTCTCTCTCTCTCTCTCTCTCTCTCTCTCTCTCTCTCTCTCTCTCTCTCTCTCTCTCTCTCTCTCTCTCTCTCTCGTCATTTGATTCACTAACCGAAGTCCGGTTCTCTCTCTCTCTCTCTCTCTCTCTCTCTCTCTCTCTCTCTCTCTCTCTCTCTCGTCATTTGATTCACTGACCGAAGTCCGCTTTCTCTCTCTTCTCTCTCAGCTCACTGACCTATCCCTTGTCATCAACGCCTTCACAGAGGGCCTCCTTCAGCGCTACCCTCAGGAGAGGTACAACGCTATGGATCTGTACTTCAAGGTCAGGCTCTTCATAGCCACACATCTGCCTGAGTTCTTCTACGACAACATCTACATCGATTATCTCGAGAAGTGAACGTTAGCGAGTTTTGTTAATGAGTTGAAAGTTTTGGTAGTGTTTCGTGGTGAAATATATGGAAAATGGTAAGAAGTATTCTTATTGTTCATAGGTGTCCTTCATAATAATAATAATAATAATAATAATAATAATAATAATAATAATAATAATAATAATAATAATAATGATAACAACTACAACAACAACAACAATAATAATAATATAATAATAATAATAATAATAATAATAATAATAATAATAATAATAATAATAATAATAATAGTAACTGTTGTAGTTTCATATGTAAATTATAAAAAAGATTCTTAAATCTGGTTATTAATTTTCCTTCGATTGAAATTTTTAACCATAAGAAAAAATATTTAAGGCCATTTGAATAAATACATGAAATACTTTATACAAAATTCCCAAATCATACAATAAACATATTAGGGTCTTTAGCCCACGGCTCCTCTCCACCCACACTAGACCAGGGAGAGCCAGGCAATGGCTGCTGATGACTCAGCAGGTAGACCTATAGGTTCCCGCCAACCCTACATCCTTAAATCACAAGGATGATAAGGTTTCAGACATTGAAGGGACTAACGAGTTTGAGCGGGACTTGAACCCCAATCTGGAGATCATCAGAGTGAGACGTTACCAATAGGTTATCATGAACACAAGATATTATTAAAGAAATTCTTCTACAATAAAATCTATATAACTTTGATGTCATCATCAACATCATCATATCCTACACCTATGGACTCAAAGGGCCTCGGTTAGATTTCACCAGTCGTCTCTATCTTGAGCTTTTAAATCAATATTGCTCCATTCAGCATCTCCTACTTCAGGCTACATAGTCCTCAGCCACGTAGGCCTGAGTCTTCTAACTCTTCTAGGGCCTTGTGGAGCCCAGTTGAAAGTTTGGTGTACTAATCTTTCTTGATGAGTACGAAGAGCATGCCCAAACCATCTCCATCTAACCCTCACATTGATCTCGTTCACATATGGCACTCGAGTAATCTCTCTTATAGTTCCATTTCTAATTATTTCCTGCTATTTAACTCCCAATATTCCTCTGAGGGTTTTGATATATCAGAGTAAACAATATTTATCGAAGAAATGTGATTTTGAACGATGGAATTCGTACACTGAAATGTAACTTTATCAGTATCAGCTGAAGATAAGAAATATTCTGTATTGATGGTGATAATTTCTTATTTTTACCTTTTAGAAAAATAAAACTTACTTAAGGATGTTGACTAAAACAGCCATTAAAAGCCAGAATGATTTTATTGACAAATATTGAAGCTTAATTAATATTTATGAATTTTTCATTACAATTATTTTGATTTTGAATTTTTCCCCACAAAAAAAAATGATTTAAAAAATTGGGCCTATATTTTACATTACAATAAAAGTAAATGATATCATCATTGTTTACCCATGTCAAAATTTTCCCCACCAAAAAAAAGAAGAAAAAAAAAACATTTAAAAAATTAGGCCTATATTATACATTATAATAAAAGTAAATGATATCATTGTTTATCATGTCAAAGCTTAAACCTATCATGATATATTCCCCACAAAACTTAAGTTGAAAACAAATTTTAGGCCTATCATTACATGGGATAAAAATAATTGATATTATGGCTCATAATGCAAAAGCTTAAAATTAGGTTAATAAAAGAAATGTAAAAATTAATGTATTACTAAAAAGGGTAATATTGTAAAAGCCAAACGATATGTTAAAGAAAAAAGTTATTATAAAGCTTAGGCAATGTAAATTTACAGATAAATGATGTAAATTATTAGTCTAAAAAGCATTATATCAAAACTATAGTCAATTTTTTTAGTGAGGCAGATTTACAACTACTCGCTGGGATGCCCTTTTAGCCCGGAAATGTTTCCTGCTACCTGATTGGTTAGAATTATCTTGCCCAAACAATCAGATAGCAAGAAACTTTTCCGAGCTAAAAGGGCACCCCTCTGAGTCGTTGCAAATCTGCCTCACTAAAAAAGTTGACTATAGATACACATAAACTAGATTTAGCAGGAAAAATGTTTTTTTTTTTTTCCCAAAGTATTGTTGACATTAACTTCTATAATATCTAGGTACTAAAGTACCAAAGAATGATTTCATACATATGATTACGAAATCTGTCGTTAACTACAAATGAATTTAAAATATAAATACAAAATCTAAAAATGTTAATGTGAAATCACATGACATTGCAAATATGTGATGCGATGAAGATTCAGCACAATGAAGAAATAAGGAGAGGTTGAAATGATGGTTTTCCTCGTTAACAGAATACACAGTTTCTGGTCAATTAACAAAACAATGATAGGCCTACATCTTATACCCGATAGAATGGACAATATGGAAATTAATAATTGAGTCAAGGAGGGAAATACCAGCTCACGAAGAAAGGAAAATATGATAATTCTGAGGTGAAAAGCTTATTGATAAAAAATCTATAACATTAATCAAAGCAACAGAAGAAAGTAACCTCACAGTCAGTGAAAGATTGGAAGAAGAAGAAGAAGAAGAAAGGAAATGTCACAATC
>NC_090737.1:5012826-5020326 GCF_036898095.1 Palaemon carinicauda
GCTAAAGTTCGTTGCGTCAAGAAAATAGAAAAGACTAAAGTTCATTGCGACAAGAAAATAGAAAAGACTAAAGTTCATTGCATCAAGAAAATAGAAAAGACTAAAGTTCGTTGTGTCAAGAAAATAGAAAAGTCTAAATTTCGTTGTGTCAAGAAAATAGAAATGGCTAAAGTTCGTTGCGTCAAGAAAATAGAAAAGACTAAAGTTCATTGCGACAAGAAAATAGAAAAGACTAAAGTTCGTTGCGTCCAGGAAATAGAAAAGACTAAAGTTCATTGCGTCAAGAAAATAGAAAAGACTAAAGTTCTTTGCGTCCAGGAAATAGAAAAGACTAAAGTTCGTTGCGTCCAGGAAATAGAAAAGACTAAAGTTCGTTGCGTCCAGGAAATAGAAAAGACTAAAGTTCGTTGTGTCAAGAAAATGGGAAAGGCTAAATTTTGTTGCGTCAAGAAAATAGAAAAGTCTAATTTTCGTTGCGTCAAGGAAATAGAAAAGACTAAAGTTCTTTGCGTCAAGAAAATAGAAAAGCCTAAAGTTCACTGCGACAAGAAAATAGAAAAGACTAAAGTTCATTGCGTCAAGAAAATAGAAAAGACTAAAGTTCGTTGTGTCAAGAAAATAGAAAAGGCTAAATTTCGTTTGCGTCAAGAAAATAGGAAAGGCTAAATTTCGTTGCGTCAAGAAAATAGAAATGGCTAAAGTTCGTTGCGTCAAGAAAATAGACATGGCTAAAGTTCGTTGCGTCAAGAAAATAGAAAAGGCTAAAGTTCGTTGCGTCAATAAAATGGAAAAGGCTAAAGTTCGTTGCGTCAAGAAAATAGAAAAGGCTAAAGTTCGTTACGTCAAGAAAAGAGAAAAGGCTAAATTTCGTTGTTTCAAGAAAATAGAAAAGGTTAAAGTTCGTTGTTTCAAGAAAATAGAAAAGACTAAAGTTCGTTGCGTCCAGGAAATAGAAAAGACTAAAGTTCGTTGCGTCCAGGAAATAGAAAAGACTAAAGTTCGTTGCGTCCAGGAAATAGAAAAGACTAAAGTTCGTTGAGTCCAGGAAATAGAAAAGACTAAAGTTCGTTGCGGCAAGAAAATAGAAAAGACTAAAGTTCTTTGCGTGCAGGAAATAGAAAAGACTAAAGTTCGTTGCGTCAAGAAAATAGAAAAGACTAAAGTTCTTTGCGTCCAGGAAATAGAAAAGACTAAAGTTCGTTGCGTCAAGAAAATAGAAAAGACTAAAGTTCGTTGCGTCCAGGAAATAGAAAAGACTAAAGTTCGTTGCGTCAAGAAAATAGAAAAGACTAAAGTTCGTTGCGTCCAGGAAATAGAAAAGACTAAAGTTCTTTGCGTCCAGGAAATAGAAAAGACTAAAGTTCGTTGCGGCAAGAAAATAGAAAAGACTAAAGTTCGTTGCGTCTAGGAAATAGAAAAGACTAAAGTTCGTTGCGTCAAGAAAATAGAAAAGACTAAAGTTCGTTGCGTCCAGGAAATAGAAAAGACTAAAGTTTGTTGCGTCAAGAAAATAGAAAAGACTAAAGTTCGTTGCGTCCAGGAAATAGAAAAGACTAAAGTTCTTTGCGTCCAGGAAATAGAAAAGACTAAAGTTCGTTACGGCAAGAAAATAGAAAAGACTAAAGTTCGTTGCGTCTAGGAAATAGAAAAGACTAAAGTTCGTTGCGTCAAGAAAATAGAAAAGACTAAAGTTCGTTGCGTCCAGGAAATAGAAAAGACTAAAGTTCATTGCGTCAAGAAAATAGAAAAGACTAAAGTTCTTTGCGTCCAGGAAATAGAAAAGACTAAAGTTCTTTGCGTCCAGGAAATAGAAAAGACTAAAGTTCGTTGCGTCAAGAAAATAGAAAAGACTAAAGTTCGTTGCGTCCAGGAAATAGGAAAGACTAAAGTTCTTTGCGTCCAGGAAATAGAAAAGACTAAAGTTAGTTGCGGCAAGAAAATAGAAAAGACTAAAGTTCTTTGCGTCCAGGAAATAGAAAAGACTAAAGTTCTTTGTGTCCAGGAAATAGAAAAGACTAAAGTTCGTTGCAGCAAGAAAATAGAAAAGACTAAAGTTCGTTGCGTCAAGAAAATGAAAATAAAAACTAACGTTCGTTGCTCTAAATGTGATGACATTGGAGGAAATTGTATAGGCCTACTGCTGCAAGAGTATGCTTGAAAAAGATATCTTTTAGTATATATATTAAAGGAAATAACTTTAGAAAGCATTAGGTTTCTGTATATATAGATTCACACACACATTATATATATATATATATATATATATATATATATATATATATATATATATATATATATATATATATATAAATTTTAAAGTTGGTGAGTTGAATATTGATAAAGAATGATACTCTAACAAAAGTAAATTGAATCATCTATTCAAAACATCCTAAAAACACCATTATAAAATATCCTTTAATAAAAAAAAACTAATAATTAACTCACGCGAAAAGTTCTTTGTAATTGGAAACTGTAACATTGACAACTTTGCTCACGATGAAGACCTCGTCAGGATTCCAGGCGTTTCTGGAAGGCATCATATACGCCATGGAAGGGAACGTCATCTCAGCGCTCAGCATCGCCTTCGAGTTCAGAAATGGAATCCCGAAGTTGTAACCTGAGGAAGAAATGCTTCAGGATGGCATATCACTTCGCTGGGAATTTTTAAAGTGGTCATTTGTTTTAATTGTTTACTACTTCTCTCGTTGTTGATTTCATATCCTCATTGGGTTATTTTTTCCCTGTTAGAGCCCTTGGATTATAGGATCCTGCTTTTCAAACCAGGGTTGTAGATTAGCTAATAATAATAATAATAATAATAATAATAATAATAATAATAATAATAGCGAGAAACCAGACAAGAATATCCAGCTGAGTAAAATTATTATTATTATTATCATTCTTATCAACTAAGCTACAACCATAGATGGAAAACAGGATGTTATAAAGCCAAGGGCTCCAAATGGGAAAAAAATAGCCCAGTGAGGAATAGGAAACAAGGAAATAAATAAAATACAAGAGAAGTAAGGAACAATCAAAATAACATATTTTATGCACAATAACACCTGGAAAATATATTGATTGAGTTAATATGCATAATATATAATATATATATATATATATATATATATATATATATATATATATATATATATATGTGTATATATATATATATATATATATATATATATATATATATATATATATATATATATATATATATGATGTGTGTTTATCTGTGTGTCCTTCCATGTACGTGTAGATAGATAGATAGAGAGAGAGAGAGAGAGAGAGAGAGAGAGAGAGAGAGAGAGAGAGAGAGAGAGAGAGAGAGAGAGAGAGAGAATGTGTATATATGTGTGTACGTGTATGAAACCAAACATTTTTCCTATTTTACCTGATGTAAAAGCCTTGAGTGTTTTGACGGTGCCTCCCCAGGCTCCAGCTACGGAGATCAACGTTTCAATGTGGCTGTCCTTCCATTCCTGAGTCTGGTGGATCAGGAAATAACGTGCAATGTTCGACCCCATACTATGGCTCAGCAGGACCACCTTTCGCCCAGTCTCGTGGTACATTTCTTCTATGAGTTCACGGATGTTCTCGAAGTATTGATGCATTTCGTCTGGAAAAAAAAGAAGAAGAAGAATCTTCATTGACGCTTCGTTCAGAGGGCTTTACATTACATAAGTGATCTTGTCAGAATGTTAATGTTTTTACAACGTTTTTTGCCCCAGTATGATTTGGTCTTGAAATGAAGCTTGTTGCATATGCAGATGATGCTACTCTTTTAATCAAATCCAATCCCTGGATGTAGATCTAGGGATGCTGAATCACTTAATATAGATCTAGCTAAATTTGGTGCATGGTGCAAACTATGGGGAAGATAAAACAAGTAAAACTCTAAGTCTGAAAAGAGGCTCGTTGCATATGCAGATGATGCTACTCTTTTATATCAAATCCAATCCCTGAATGTAGATATGGGGTTGCTAAGTCCCTTAACAGAGCTCTAGCTAAAATTGGTGCATGGTGCAAACTATAGGAAAGATATAACAAGTTTGTAGGTCTGAGAAGATCAAATAAGTAAACCTCTAAGCCTGGATAGGTAATAAGTAAAGCTAACTGTGACAAAGTTATGGAATAATCTTCCTAATCGGGTAGTTGAATCAGTAGAACTTCAAAAGTTCAAAGTTGCAGCGAATGTTGTTGTGTTGACCAAGCTGACATGAGTCTTTTTATAGTTCATATATGACATATCTGTTTTGACGTTGTTAGTAGTTTATATATGACATATCTGTTTCGTCGTTGTTAGTAGTTTATATATGACATATCTGTTTTGACGTTGTTAGTAGTTTATATATGACATATCTGTTTTGACGTTGTTAGTAGTTTATATATGACATATGCTTTGACGTTGTTAGTAGTTTACATATGACATATCTGTTTTGACGTTGTTACTGTTTTTAGAATGATCTATTGTTAATTTTATCTCATCATTTACTTATTTCCTTATTTCCTTTCATCACTGGGCTATTTTTCCCTATTGGAGCCCTTAGGCTTATGGCATCCTGCTTTTCCATGTAGGGTTGTAGTTTGGCTAATAATAATAATAATAATAATAATAATAATAATAATAATAATAATAATAATATAAGCCTGGCAAGACTACATAAACAATACAGCACTTACTCGGAGCCTTCCTGAAGTCGTAAGGCGCCGCTCTAAGATCCACATCTCTTTTATAGCCAAGAGGCAGCAATACATTTTCAATCGGTTCTATCATGTATCCACTTTGGGAGATTTTCTCCGAAGTCAAGTACTCGACGGACGAGGTGCTCCCGAACCCTGGGATTCTCACCTGCACACCTGGGGGACTACTGGTGGTGTGGGTTTCTCTGTCGTAGTCCAGTTTTATGACATCGTCCTGTAAAACAGAAAATATTCAAAGTAGTCTCGTGCGTCAAGCGACAATCTTTTGGGTGCGATCTACGTAATTAATTGCAAGTTGCGACGTCAAGCTTTTATATTTGAGGAGGGCAAGAAATCCAGATTATTTCTAAGGAACGCAGTAAATAAATCTGATCAAGAGACAGATTTTTAAAGATTATTATTTTTTTTTTCACTGAACTATTTTTCTCTGTTGGAGCCCTTGCGCTCGTAACATCATGCTTTTCCAACTAGGGTTATAGTTTGGCTGATACTACTACTACTACTACTACTACTACTACTACTACTACTACTAATAATAATAATAATAATAATAATAATAATAATAATAATAATAATAATAATAATCATCATCATCATCATCATCATCATCATTGGATTTAATCGAAAAATTTCAAATCAAGATAAGAGAGAAGAAAAATAAAATGATCGGATCAGCCACATGACGAATGAAGAGAAAAATAATTAAGAAATATTTCATTTAAGGAGGAAGGAATACAAAAAAAAGAAAACATATACGAATTAAACGTGGAAACAAAAATAGAAGAAAGAAGAACGTTGGGGTGCCGATGAAAAGGTATAAGATTTTAGAACACTTAATCACTAGTACTACAAACTAAAGTTTGTGAATAGTATTGGTAGAACAGATTACATGGGAGAACTTAACACCAACGAGGCCGTAATAGTTATATAAACTGCAGAATATTTATTACCATGCCCAAAATTAGGAGTTGATAAAACAAGATATGAGTGTAGGTATGTTGCAAAATCCGAACAGGGAGCTGGTTGCAACATTAGTAGGGCAATGCATATGAAAGAATTTTGTCCAAACTGACCCCAATAAGTTGCCAAAAACTGATGATAGCAAGGTATTATCACAACTGATTTCAATGGTAGATTGGAATTAAAGTAAAGGTTAAGAAATTTATTATTAATTTAGCTATGGTATAGATAAATTAACCTTATTTACAATAATGAATTTAAGCTTAGAAGCTTTGCACCTATCTATAATGCGATAGAGTGCCGCAAACTTAATTTGCGGAGTGAGCAGCTAGGAACTAGAGTCAATTCTTTTTAGTGAGGCAGATTTGCACCGACTTGCAGGGGTACCCTTTTAGCTCGGAAAAGTTTCCTGATCGCTGATTGGTTGAACAAGATAATTCTAACCAATCAGAGAGCAGGAAACTTTTTCCGAGCTAATAGGGCACCGCTGCGAGTCGGTGCTAATGCGTCTCATTAGAAAAAAGAGTATAGGAACTTGATTTACAGTGTAACATATTGTCAATAAATAAGAAAACACTTAAAAGATAAGAAAACACTAAATGAATAAGAAAACACTTAATAAATAAGAAAACACTTAATATTACCAACCCGAAATAAATTACATTTCTGAACGAAGATTATACTGAGTGAATATTTATACCCTTGGCCTTCGACATCTCTGAGGCTTACGGCGTACGACAGCCATTTTAACAACTACCCTTAAAGATACACAGGTTCATTATGCTTACCCAACATTCGATTTGAGGAGACACTAGCAATGTCAAATTCACCCACAAAGTCAACCAGTCGGTTTCCTTGTTGTGGCAAGTTTTAGTGTGGGGTCCTACATCGTCCAATTTTCCCTCGATTCGTGAGCCTGCGAAGCCTGGTACTGGAAAGAAAAAGAAAGGTATATTAATGGCTTCTGACTCCTCGCTGCTGGGAGGAAGGGCGATGGTGGCTGGTACACCCCTGGTACAACACACAAACATACATGACAGGCAGGGCAGCCGGTCGGGACTACGGTCCACCCCTGGTCCACCCCAAAAGCCAAAACGCAGTCCTTCAAAAGAAGGCAACTGTGTTACCCCATATGAATGGGAAAAAAAGCACGCTAATAGAAGAAGAAGAATTGAATTAATTGCTTCACTGAGCATTGCTGCAATATATTTGCCTTATTAGGATAGATTTATAGATATTGCTCAAACAATTGCCCATTGTACCTAGGTTTAAAGGCCGCCATGGAGGGCAGAGGCAAGAGACAGTGACATTGCCCTATCGAGCAGGACACAATGCCCTACAGACTGACCATAACCATATATACATATGATCAGCACCCATGCCCCCTCTCCACCCAAGCTAGGACCAAGGAGGGCCAGGCAATGGCTGCTGATGACTCAGCAGATAGACCTATAGGCTTTCCCAGCCCCACATCCTTAGCTCACAATGATGGTGAGGTTGCAGCGATCAAAGAAACTAACGAGTTTGAGAGGGACTCGAACCCCAATCTGGCGTTCACCAATCAGGAATGTTAATACATCGGCCACCATAACCCTAGCGGAATTGATACCGTTATATCACATTTTTATATTATATTATATGTTGTAAATGTCGTATATATATACATATATAAATTTAATATATATATACATATATATAGATATATATATATATATATATATATATATATATATATATATATATATATAGATAGATAGATAGATATATATACACATATATAAATATATATATATATATATATATATATATATATATATATATATATATATATAT
>NC_090737.1:5027826-5032826 GCF_036898095.1 Palaemon carinicauda
TATATGTGTCTGTATGTATGTATGTATATATCTATCTATCTATCTATCTATATATATATATATATATATATATATATATATATATATATATATATATATATATATATATATATATATATATGACTGTCCCATAATCTTTAAAGAAAAAAGAAGCGGGAGCATAATCACACTAAATCAAGGGTTGTGGTGCCGATGTGGTAACGTCCCTGACTAGTGAATGACAGACTGGGGCTCAAGTCCCGCTCAAACTCGTTAGGTTCTTTGGTCGCAGCAACCTCACCATCCTTTGTGAGCTAAGGATGGAGGTGTTTGGGGGAGCCTATAGGTCTATCTACTAAATCACCAACAGCCATTGCCTGGCCTTCTTGATCCTAGCTTGGGTGGAGAGCGGACTTGGGCGCTGATTATATGTGTATATGGTCAGTCTCTAGGGCATTGTCCTGCTTGATAGGGAAAGTGTCCCTTGCCTCTGCCATTCATGAAAGGATTTTAAACATTCAAGGGTCAATTGGATTGGGAATATGAAGTTTATACCAAGGATATGCCACATGAAGTTACCTCCAGACTGACAATGCTCTTATGTAATCACTCAAATATTATAACAGAATCAATAAAGTAATACGAGATAATGACAATGATGATGATGATGATGATGAATTTATCCAAGAGCAATTAAAAATGATTATACTTACAATTAAGTAAACAAAATATAATAACATGAAGATTACTTGCTGTAATGGATTTCAGATTATTATTAAAAGGGAATGGATCTCAGAACCAAATAAAAAAGGTGAATATTATTATTCTTTAACCCCTCAAATTCCTGGCACAAGTATTCCATGTATTAGTTTTCCTCTTTTTTTAATAATTGAATAAATACAGATGCAAGGGATATTTCAAGTAAATATTCAAACTTGACTATATAACAATGTTAGTTTTTTGTTTTTATAATAATTAGAAAAAAGGAATTTTGACGTAAGATAAATCTATTTTTGGGCTCGAGCCATGTCGTCCTGATGGAAGTTCCCTTCGGACAACTTCCTACTGTATAATATTTCTGCGAGTGATATTACAAGAGAATTACCGTCAGGTGTCACGGGATTCTAACCCCCGGAACGACTATCCTAAGATCTCGTGTATAATCCAAATAAAATATAGATTGACAGCCGTTTTTTTTTTTTTTCAACCATGCATAATCTAACACTCGTACCTTTCCTGTTTTTTCAAATTCCAGATCGCTAGAAAATTCGATGGTGATCACTGGAACCAGTTGGCGCAGATTTGCACCGACTCGTAGGGGTACCTTTTCAGCCCAGAAAACTTTCCTGATAGCTGATTGGTTGGACAAGATAATTCTAACCAATCAGATAGCAGGAAACTTTTCCGAGTTAAAAGGGCACCGCTGCGAGTCAGTGCAAATGCGCCTAATATTTACCCTGAACATTCAGTGTAGACAAACTATTCTTTCTTAAGATACGCTGGATACAGTCCAATTTTCTGCTAACTACTTGTTTGCTGTTATTATAAACTCTCCTTCAGGATTCTACGTTTTAAACTTCAGACATGTAGGTGATAAGGAGTTTGTTAGGTACTATCACGTTCTATTATTGTTGCTATTTAATTTGCTTTTTGTTGCTAGTTCGTTTGATTAGTTGTGTTTGGAATTACTGTTGGAAACATTGGACTTAAGATTATCTCTATGTGAGTGTGTGTGGGGGGAGCCACTTGCGTGTTTGTGGAGCCACCAACAATTAGATTCGCTCCACAAACAATTAGATTCTGAAGCTGGGAATGACTTGGAATGTTTAAGAGTTTAATCTTAAAATAACATAATATATAAATGGAAAAGTGACTTATCTGCTTCTCACATATATATTGCATGTATAGATGAAATGAATGACAAGACAAAATACAAGCTTTTAATAACCCATTTTTTTTAAAGGGAATTCTTGAAAATACAACTTGAATAGAGATAGGGTGATAATAATCAAAATTAGACCTTCAAAATACTAAGCGTGATTTTTTTTTTTATTGTAAATTTACTTTTGAGATTCGGTTTGTTTCTTCAACGATTGCGCAATAAAATAGCTTCTTAAGTAAGCATGGATTAGGAATGAGGTAATTAGGGGTACCACAGGAGTTAGAAAACTATCAGATATGATCCAAGAAAGTAGACTGAGGTGATATGGTCATGTCATGAGAAGAGATGAACACTATATTGGGAGGAGAGTGATGGAAATGGAGGTACAGGGAACGAGGAGGAGAGGGAGACCAAAGCGAAAATGGATGGACTGTATCAAGGATGACCTTCGATCAAAGGAATTAACCGGTGATGAAGTGTGGGACAGAGAGAACGCTGGCCAGAAACATCGACCCCACATAAAGGTGGGAAAAGATGCAGACAAAGAAGAAGAAGAAGAAATTTACTTTTGAGATTCGGTTTATTTCTTCAACGATTGCACAAAAAAAAAAAAAAAATAACTTATTAAGAAAGCATGGATCGGGAGATGGTTTCCAATTTGAAAAATGTACACAAAGGCAATGTTCCAGCCTCTGGTTCCAGCCTCTGGTTCCAGTACTGAAGGCAAGGGACTAACCTCATCCTCTTAGACACCTTAGGGGGCTATGACTCAGTCTAAAAGGCCTCAGCTGGAGGTAAGCTCCGGGCAATTTAAAGAATCCTCGGGGAATTATAGAAAAGAATTTTACCATATATATATATATATATATATATATATATATATATATATATATATATATATATATATATATATATATATATATATATATTTCTGCACATTTAAACGTGTTTTTCATATTTCAAATAAGCGATATATATTAATACATCAAAGTCTGGATTCTCTTAACGACCTCGGGATCAGAGGCCCAGGCGAAATCACTCAAAGAGTATAGCATCTGACCGGTCCGGTTACGAACTCTGTTCCAGGATACTTGTAAGGCATTAACCATATACGTGGTTAAGTGGTATGGGTTCGAAACCCGACCAGTCTGATGCTATGGTCTTTGAGTGATTTCGCCTGGGGCTCTGATCCCGAGGTCTTTAAGAGAATCCAGACTTTAATATATTGATATATATGGCTAATTTTCAATATATATATATATATATATATATATATATATATATATATATATATATATATATATATATATATATATATATATATATATACATATATATATGTGTATATATACAGAGAGAGAGAGAGAGAGAGAGAGAGAGAGAGAGAGAGAGAGAGAGAGAGAGAGAGAGAGAGAGAGAGAGTTTACAAACACACACAATACTAACGCAGACAATATGTTGCAGATACATAGAAATGGACAGACGTTACAGCCCAGGAAGGACAAGCTTACAAGAAAGAGTGGAGATCGTCTACCTGTGGCTGGGCGGGGTCACGATCCGGGAGATTTCTGAACTCCTCGGGACGAGCACTGGAACCGTCTACCGGTGGATTCATCGCTGGGTGGACTACGGCCACGTCGAACAGAAGAAAAACAAGAGTTCGGGTCTCCCTTCCCTTCAGGAAATCCGAGAACTTCAGCCCTTTGGGTACGATGGAATGTTTTACCGAATGCTGTGCGGGTACGAGAATTATCCTCGGTCGAGTGGTGCTAGTTAGTTTAAGGAGGTTAACTTTGTAGACTCGTTTAAACTATCATTTGCTCTTGTAAAAATGTTGCTTTGTTGTAGTTGAAATGTAGGTTTTTTTTAAAAATAAATAACTATTATTACCATTATCCTTATTTTCACCATTTCCCTGTTGGAGTCCATGAGCTTATAGCATATCCTTCTTTTCCAACTAGGGTTGCAGCTCAGCAAGTAATAATAATAATAATAATAATAATAATAATAATAATAATAATAATAATAATAATAATAATAATAATAATAATTCTAGAGATGAAAATACTCTTGTATGAAGATAACGAATAAGAAAATGCAGATTATTTAGGAAATACTTAAAAAAGTAAGAAAACTGTATTTTCTAATAAAGTTTTTTCTTCAAGTGTTTTTAACAGCAGATTCAAACCACGGAAGTTTTAAACCTTGCAAAGATATTCATTAATTATTTTCTTTAGCGAGATATTTTGCTTAGAAGCGATAACTATCTCATAACAATCATGAGGTTGTTATGTCAGTGTAGTGAAATTTACTGAATTTTCCTGTAAGCAGTAAATAAAAATATGAAAAAGTTGTTTATTCATTATTACCAATAAAATTACGATTCCGTTTTGGATCTTATCAGATTCACTAAATATCATGTGAATAATAAAAAAAAATTACATTGAAATCTCAAATAGTAAAATATACGAAAACTAGTAAGAGTAATCGGTGATTTCAGGCCTCCGCCAATGAAGATTGTCAAAATTTTACTCAAGTCTACGAACCAAGCTTTCCATTTTTCATATTTTGACTGTGTGTATATTATAGACATACATACACACACACACACACACACACACACACACACACACACACATATATATATATATATATATATATATATATATATATATATATATATATACATATATATATATGCATTATATACTTATAAATATACATAATTTATTTCTATGTATATGTATAAATATATATACAAATACATTCATATATATATATATATATATATATATATATATATATATATATATATATATACACATATATATATATATATATATATATATATATATATATGCACTCACACACATACACACAAGCATATATATATATATATATATATATATATATATATATATATATATATATATATATATATATACATATATATA
The DNA here is from genome assembly GCF_036898095.1 of Palaemon carinicauda. Lineage (NCBI taxonomy): Eukaryota > Metazoa > Arthropoda > Malacostraca > Decapoda > Palaemonidae > Palaemon > Palaemon carinicauda. The sequence goes on from NC_090737.1 coordinate 5,032,642, forward strand.
TGAATGTATTTGTATATATATTTATACATATACATAGAAATAGATTATGTATATTTATAAGTATATAATGCATATATATATGTATATATATATATATATATATATATATGTGTGTGTGTGTGTGTGTGTGTGTGTGTGTGTATGTATGTATATAATATACACACAGTCAAAATATGAAAAATGGA
>NC_090737.1:5042826-5047826 GCF_036898095.1 Palaemon carinicauda
CTATAAGCCCAGGGGCCCCAACAAGGAAAAATATTATTATCATTATTATTATTATTATTATTATTGTTGTTGTTACTACTACTACTACTACTTGCTAAGCTACAACCCAAAAAGTAAAAGCAGATTGCTATAAGCCCAGGGGCCCCAACAAGGAAAAATATTATTATTATTATTATTATTATTATTATTATTATTATTATTATTATTATTATTACTACTTGCTAAGCTACAACCCAAAAAGTAAAAGCAGATTGCTATAAGCCCAGGGGCCCCAACAAGGAAAAATATTATTATTATTATTATTATTATTATTATTATTATTATTATTATTATTATTATTACTACTACTACTTGCTAAGCTACAACCCAAAAAGTAAAAGCAGATTGCTATAAGCCCAGGGGCCCCAACAAGGAAAAATATTATTATCATTATCATTATTATTATTATTATTATTATTATTATTATTATTATTATTATTATTATTATTATTATTATTATTGTTACTACTACTACTACTTGCTAAGCTACAACCCAAAAAGTAAAAGCAGATTGCTATAAGCCCAGGGGCCCCAACAAGGAAAAATATTATTATTATTATTATTATTATTATTATTATTATTATTATTATTGTTACTACTACTACTACTTGCTAAGCTACAACCCAAAAAGTAAAAGCAGATTGCTATAAGCCCAGGGGCCCCAACAAGGAAAAATATTATTATTATTATTATTATTATTATTATTATTATTATTATTATTATTATTATTATTATTGTTACTACTACTACTACTTGCTAAGCTACAACCCAAAAAGTAAAAGCAGATTGCTATAAGCCCAGAGGCCCCAACAAGGAAAAATATTATCATTATCATTATTATTATTATTATTATTATTATTATTATTATTATTATTATTATTATTATTATTATTACTACTACTACTACTTGCTAAGCTACAACCCAAAAAGTAAAAGCAGATTGCTATAAGCCCAGGGGCCCCAACAAGGAAAAATATTATTATCATTATCATTATTATTATTATTATTATTATTATTATTATTATTATTATTATTATTATTACTTGCTAAGCTACAACCCAAAAAGTAAAAGCAGATTGCTATAAGCCCAGGGGCCCCAACAAGGAAAAATATTATTATCATTATCATTATTATCATTATTATTATTATTATTATTATTATTATTATTGTTACTACTACTACTACTTGCTAAGCTACAACCCAAAAAGTAAAAGCAGATTGCTATAAGCCCAGGGGCTCCAACAAGGAAAAATATTATTATCATTATCATCATTATTATTATTATTATTATTATTATTATTATTATTATTATTATTGTTACTACTACTACTACTTGCTAAGCTACAACCCAAAAAGTAAAAGCAGATTGCTATAAGCCCAGGGGCCCCAACAAGGAAAATTATTATTATTATTATTATTATTATTATTATTATTATTATTATTATTATTATTATTATTATTATTATTGTTACTACTACTACTACTTGCTAAGCTACAACCCAAAAAGTAAAAGCAGATTGCTATAAGCCCAGGGGCCCCAACAAGGAAAAATATTATTATCATTATCATTATTATTATTATTATTATTATTATTATTATTATTATTATTATTGTTACTACTACTACTACTTGCTAAGCTACAACCCAAAAAGTAAAAGCAGATTGCTATAAGCCCAGGGGCCCCAACAAGGAAAAATATTATTATTATTATTATTATTATTATTATTATTATTACTACTACTACTACTACTTGCTAAGCTACAACCCAAAAAGTAAAAGCAGATTGCTATAAGCCCAGGGGCCCCAACAAGGAAAAATATTATTATCATTATCATTATTATTATTATTATTATTATTATTATTATTATTATTATTATTATTATTATTATTATTATTATTACTACTACTACTACTTGCTAAGCTACAACCCAAAAAGTAAAAGCAGATTGCTATAAGCCCAGGGGCCCCAACAAGGAAAAATATTATTATTATTATTATTATTATTATTATTATTATTATTATTATTATTATTATTATTATTATTACTACTACTACTTGCTAAGCTACAACCCAAAAAGTAAAAGCAGATTGCTATAAGCCCAGGGGCCCCAACAAGGAAAAATATTATTATTATTATTATTATTATTATTATTATTATTATTATTATTATTACTACTACTACTTGCTAAGCTACAACCCAAAAAGTAAAAGCAGATTGCTATAAGCCCAGGGGCCCCAACAAGGAAAAAATATTATTATTATTATTATTATTATTATTATTATTATTATTATTATTATTACTACTACTACTACTTGCTAAGCTACAACCCAAAAAGTAAAAGCAGATTGCTATAAGCCCAGGGGCCCCAACAAGGAAAAATATTATTATCATTATCATTATTATTATTATTATTATTACTACTACTACTACTTGCTAAGCTACAACCCAAAAAGTAAAAGCAGATTGCTATAAGCCCAGGGGCCCCAACAAGGAAAAATATCATTATCATTATTATTATTATTATTATTATTATTATTAATATTGTTATTATTATTATTGTTACTACTACTACTACTTGCTAAGCTACAACCCAAAAAGTAAAAGCAGATTGTTATAAGCCCAGGGGCCCCAACAAGGAAAAATATTATTATCATTATTATTATTATTATTACTACTACTACTACTTGCTAAGCTACAACCCAAAAAGTAAAAGCAGATTGCTATAAGCCCAGGGGCCCCAACAAGGAAAAATATCATTATTATTATTATTATTATTATTATTATTATTATTATTATTATTATTATTACTACTACTACTACTTGCTAAGCTACAACCCAAAAAGTAAAAGCAGATTGCTATAAGCCCAGGGACCCCAACAAGGAAAAATATTATTATCATTATCATTATTATTATTATTATTATTATTATTATTATTATTATTATTATTGTTACTACTACTACTACTTGCTAAGCTACAACCCAAAAAGTAAAAGCAGATTGCTATAAGCCCAGGGGCCCCAACAAGGAAAAATATTATTATTATTATTATTATTATTATTATTATTATTATTATTATTATTATTATTATTATTGTTACCACTACTAGTACTTGCTAAGCTACAACCCAAAAAGTAAAAGCAGATTGCTATAAGCCCAGGGGCCCCCAATAAGGAAAAATATTATTATCATTATCATTATTATTATTATTATTATTATTATTATTATTATTATTATTACTTGCTAAGCTACAACCCTAGTTGTAAAAGCAGATTGCTATAAGCCCAGGGGCCCCAACTGGGAAAAATAATCCAGTGAGGAAAGGAAACAAGTAAAAATAAAATATTTTAGGAGCAGTAACAACATTGAAATAAATATTTCCTATATAACTATAAAAACTTTAACAAAACAGGAGGAAGAGAAATTAGATAGAGCAGTGTGCCAAAGTATACCCTCAAGCAAGAGAACTCTAACCCAAGACAGTGGAAGACCATGGTACAGCGGCTATGGCACTACCCAAGACTAGAGAACAATGGTTTGATTTTGGAGTGTCCTTCTCCTAGAAGAGCTGCTTACCATAGCTAAAGAGTTTTTTCTACCCTTAACAAGAGGAAAGTATCCACTGAACAATTACAGTGCAGTAGCTAACCCCCTTGTGTGAAGAAGAATTGTTTGGTAATCTCAGGGTTATTAGGTGTATGAGGACAGAAAAGAATTGTCAAGAATATGCTAGACTATTCGGTGTCTGTTTAGGCAAAGGGAAAGTGAACCGTAACCAGAGAGAAGGATCCAATGTAGTACTGTCTAGCCAGTCAAAGGATCCCATAACTCTCTAGCAGTAGGATCTCAATGGGTAGCTAATACCCTGGCCAACCTGCTATTATTTATGAACGTTTAATAAGGTTATTCAGATGTCTTCATGTTTGGGATACCTGAACTGTGACATAGTACTTAATCTGATTAATTTTTATTGCAAAAGTCAATGGCTGCGTTGCCAAACCTCAAAAAACTGGGTGTAGGCAGTGTTGCCAAACCAAATGACAAATCATTTTCGTACAATCCTTAAAACAGCTGGGTGTAAGCGTTGTAGCCAAACCAAATCACAAACCATTTTCGTACAAACCTCAAAAAACTGGGTGTAGGCGGTGTTGCCAAACCAAATCATAATGGCTTTAGGGTCATCCAGCACAGCCCTCAAAGAATGGTATGGCTCCGGCACGCGTCGCAATGCCAAAAGAGAAAACAAGGTGGCACTGTAGGCCTCTATAAGCACCAGAACTATCAGCAACCATGCTCCGAATAGCAGTTTTTCCCATATATTGTCTGTTCTCTCTCGTATGTCTGAAAAAAAAAGGACTTAATGAATATTCTGAGCTCATTGGCACACGCTTAAATATCCACCATAAGATGTCAATAGACCATTTGCTTACATATCTTTTCTTTAGTTAGAACATATTTACCTTGCATCAGTAACGCCCTAATGTACATGCTAATAGACATTTTAGGCGAAAGTGACATCGAATCCCACATAATCTTAGAAAGGATAGTCACTATGACAAAAATCGCTAGCAACGTTGCGAAAGTTGCCGCCCACACAGAGGGCGCTAGTGGCATGACGAAGCTCCACGGGTTGGCCTCTGTGCTGCCTCTTCTTCCTAAAATTCGAATGTACTTCACCATCAAGGTGTCGCAGTAGTCTATGACGAGGGCTCGGTTGAAGAGGACGACTGCTGGACCGATGGAGAGGTCGACTTCCTATTCAAACCAGAAAATAGAAACTATCAAGTTTCATTAGAAGTTGGTAATTTATGACTTTAACGTACAAGGGAGTCTCTGTTAGGGCTCGGCCAGACCAAGCGCGGCTAGCGGGGAGGTTAGCGGCAAGAGGTTCCAGCTGATAATTGAAATCTTAGGTATCTTATGTAGGTGGCCAGATAGGAGTCGCGAGGCTTCCCGCGACTC
>NC_090737.1:5060326-5130326 GCF_036898095.1 Palaemon carinicauda
GCGTCATCTCCAATGCCTTCTATCAAAAGGCATCCTCTTCCAGCAAACCTCTTCTCTCCATGTCATCCTTCACCTTATCTCGCCGTCTAATTCTCTGCCTCTCTCTTGATCTTCTCCCCTTAACAGGTTCCTCCTAAGCCCTCTTCACTCCCTCCCCACCATCCATCCTCAACACATGGCCACACCATCTCAGTCGTGACACTCTTATCAACTCTGTAATCTTTACTACACCTGCTATTCTTCTTATTTTATCATTTTCCAATCTTTCAAGCAGTGATATTCGTATAATCCACCTTGGCATTCTCATCTCTACTCTCCCAAGCTTTGCTTTCTCTTTTCTGATCAATACATTAACACTGGTCTGATCACTGTTTACTTGTTTACTTATTTTGGGTTTAAATCCAACCCTCCACTGAAGTCGAGTGAACTACCTCTCGGGCGGGTCCATATCAATCATCTAACGAAACATTTTCATTATAACTTATACAATTCTTTGATTGTAGCATCTTCCAAATCATATGATCTTGTGAACAGTAATGTCTTTAGTTTCTTCTTAAATTCAATTGCTCCCTTTAGGTCCTTTATTTCAGTTGGAAGTTTATTATAATGTCTAGGCGCACAGTAGCTAAAAGCCCTTTCACCAAATTTACTATTTGTTCTTGGTTCAGATAGTCTATGTTTGTCACTCATGTGTCTTATGGTAACATTTGTTTCTAGTTATAGTTTTTTCACGCATTCTTTTAGATATTTTGGTTCAGTATCTTAAACTGTGCTACAGATCTTGATATTTACCTTGATTGGCATTTTTTATCACATTCCACCCCTGCTACTTCCCTCCACTTTCCCCATGCTGCTTTTAACCTATCACGTATGCTAATCATGCACAATCTTAACATAACATTATCACCATTATTACGAATAGCCTTTTCGAATTTCAGGATCACATTTCAGCATGAAGTGGGTAGTCCCATCTGCTGGGCTTTTCTTGAAGAAAAGACTGATTTCTATATTCTGACTCGGATCCATACAACGATTCCTATGAATCAAAGCATTAACTACATCATCTTCATCACTGAATACATCACATATAATTATTTTTTTTCGGTTTGGTTTGCCATTTTTTTCTCGTTTCGGTATTGCGACCATGCTTGGAATCTTATTCACGGCTTCGCTCTAATCCTGTCATCAGCGAAATTTACACCACCATTTCCATTAGAAGTTGATCTTGTATCAAGAATTGATATAAATTTGAATACTTTGTCAGCCTCATTTTCCTGTCGATGTTTTAAGTCGATGATTGTACTGATTTGATTACTATTACATTTTTCCTTAACCTTTTCAGCACATGTCCTCATTTTTTTTGTAGCCACCAGTGTTTGATGATATAACTTGACCGATTAATCAATACTCTTCGCTAGATTATCAACTTTCTCAGTAAGATTTTGTGTCAGTAAACTGTGTAGAATCTGCAGAGTCAAGAGTCATTAACGGCACTCCCAATGTTGCTCTTCGGTACTTGAGCAATTCTTGCTTCATATATTGTCCTATTATATTGTTTCTATACTGTCGCTCTTCTTCCATTTTTTTTAAACATTCGTATACATATCTTCTTATTTTTATTATATTGCATTTGAGCTTCATTTACACATTAAGATAAAGGCATAACAGTTTCTCTATCTGTGCATCACTTGTGTTAGTGGTGGTCCCTTTAGTATGGGATATCTAAGAATAAAAAGGACTTGCAATTTTGCAAGACCCTAATCAAAAGCTTCTAAGTAAGGGATAGATTTTTATTAGTTTGTAGTTGAACTACGTAGCTTCTGAAGCCAAGAAACACCTCTTAAATACCTAGCGTGAACCTTAAAGACTGAGCAGTTCTTAGATTTATATATTTACTAGGGTTTCCATAGGGGGAGAAATCTGAGAAGTACTTAAATACTCATACGCATCTGGAATGGACTTTGTGGGAGAACTATAGTCAATTTTTTTTAGTGAGGCAGATTTGCACAGACTCGCAGGGGTGCCCTTTTAGCTTTGAAAATTTTCCTGATCGCTGATTGGTTAGACATGATCATTCTAGCCAATCAGATAGCAGTAAATTTTTCCGAGCTAAAAGGCTGAGTCGATGCAAATCTGCCTCACTAAAAAAAATGACTATAGTTCTCATTTATCTAACTGTTCTACTCACCAAACACAACTCATTAAAGAATTAAAAGACTTATGTAAGCAATAAGTTATATCGTCTCTTAAATGGTGTAATGGGAAATGTAAATAAAAAAATGCTATCAGGTGTGTATTCGACCAAGAACTGGAGAATAAGATTTTGGGCTTATAGCATCCTACAGTATCTTGCTATGGTTGTAGCACATACAGCCTATAGCTATGGCTGTAGCTCAGCTAGTACCAGATAGGCCTACACAGATAATTTATATCCATTCCAAGGAAAGTAAGTGCAAATCCATCATTGATAAAAGGAAGTTAATTGTAAATTGAATTCAAAGGATTATATAATGTAATATTATATAATGCAATACTTTATTATAATATATAAAACGTAAAAATTACCAAATAAAATACAGAAGCTGAACATAAGGTGTATTTTGGTGGTTGTCTCTAGTAATGTTTTATTAATAAGATTTTACTTCATACTAGAATGTCACTGTCCACTTTCAACTGCTCAGCATGAACGATAGCCAAACCTTTCGTAAAAACTGTTGCTGTGCAAAGGGATTCGTCTTTCCATCGGCAACTCCTTATTCATTCTTTATTCTAGTTATTTTATTTTATTATCTCTTTTCCACATCTGTATTATATATTCTTTTCTTTCTTCTATTCCTTCTTCCTTAAACAGAATATTTCCTGTTTGGGGAAATGAGTGTTATGTTTATTTTTTCAAGAACTGTTCTTTTATTTCAATCAGTTACTGAGACTTAATAACTGAACAATTTAGGTAAAATAAAGTTATAAAATTTATAAAATAATCTACAGTGAAGTATTCTAATAACTTAATACATTCAAGTTAAGCACGTAAAATAGTATTGATTTTATTGTCTGTAGAGAGGAGTTCCATAGACAAACGCTTATGCACAAAAACTTGCTTTTGCAAATTGTAAACAAAGTCATTGGGTCAGCTCAACGCACATTAGACTACTGTCTATTTGTAGATGTTCAACGAGATGACCTAAATAGGTCTTATGAAGACGTAATTGGACTTGATTCAGGTATGTTATCAGAGTTTTACCGTTTAATTTAATCATAGTTTAGTTTTAAGCATTGGCCGTGACTACTCTCACCCGTTGAGTTAGAGGTAGACCTGATCCCCAGACCAAGTTATACGAATGCTTTATCTCAGCATAGAATCTCTTTATAACTGGAAATGTTTCTTTTATCTACTGCCAAGCTAGTGGGTCTTACCCATATTCTAAAGGTTAGCTTTTAGGTTAAGTTTATACATTAGTACATTAACCCTACTGAGGGAAATGAGAGGAGTCCTTGTACATTGAGACAACTTGAATAATTCTGAAGACTATATTTGGATGAAACTCGTTTTGGTTGGTATATGATACTTTAATTTTTAGCGGAACTGATATTCCTGATAAGATATGTATAAGTGCTGGCTATTTTGACATTTTTCTCCATGTGACTTGTGGTGTTTGGGAGCCTTTGTATAACGACAGTCAGGACCTCCTGCGGTCATAGAAAATGGGAATTTTCTTCCCATTTTCTAGTTGTTCGCAAGTCGGGGCTGTTGTACCACTGTACAATACCCTTGTCTGTTGTTCTGCTAAACCTCGAATCAAGAACACTACCTAACCTTAGCTCCCCACTTAACCTAACCTATAAGCCGTTTCCTTACCTACTTACCCAACGGGGGCCGATTCCTCTTAGACTGCAGTGTTTTTTGTTTACATAGTTTTGTTTGCAATTCACTTCACTCCTAGCTAGGTAGCATAATCATATTTCGTAAAGGAAAAATATTTGACAAGTACTAATAAAGTTTACGCGTCCCAGCGAACTACAATCGCTCTATGTATTAACAGAACAAATACAGCTGTAATTACATTGCTTCAGGTCCTGGTTTAGCTTCATGGAAGAGGGACAATTATCGAAGGAGAAAGAATAGGGTGTTGGAACGGACTACAGTAAGACTTTTGGAATCACGGATATTGAGCGGATAAACACACTTGATTGATTCCAGGAATGCCTTCAGTGTACACCCACTATCCTTCAAATAGCATTTCTGAATAATGTACATAGCAAAGATGCTATCATACAAATGTTTCTGTGTCCAGAATTTTGGTCGTACAAACCTTTTATGGACTCGCCACTGCAATTCAGTGTATTGGTGTGTAAACTCTGATCATCTGGATTCACAAAATTAACGCTATGGTTAACAGTGCAACGTTGAAGAGATTTATCCTTGATATTATTATGAGTCTTCCAACAGTTTAAAATTATGGTAGTTTCAGGGTGAAAGTATTCTTATAGTATCTGGATCAATGTCTTCTCTGAACGATTCATAGCAACCCTGAAAAAGTCACATGTTTCTCGGTCAATCTCGCTGAACACCTATTTGCCATTGACCTTGCTACCGACATTGTATTTCCGTTTCCTGAACTTACCCCCGTCTATCTCTACGATATGTTCTGGAATGCCAATCTTCTTACTGTCCATCGTTAAAATATCCACACATACGTCTAGGCAGAAGTTGTACTAGTCCACAAGCGTATTTGATGCAAAACCTTTGTAGAAGGGGCCAATTATATTTTGAGGTATACAGTACTACTGTATCTACAAAACAGGCTAAAATAATAAACACATATTTTAAATATAGAACTTACCCGCTGGTTGTATAAAAGAGCTGAAGTCCCTGATGCCAGGGCAGAAATTCAAATCTCGCGCTATCGAAGATACGCCAGGTGTACCAACCGCACCCTAGCGGTAGAACAGGTGGAACTACACACCAACTCCAGTTCTTCTCTCTGCCGTCATAGCTGACTGACATATAAAAGTTCGCTCTCGTGTTTTACTCTCTTGGGAAGTTGTTTGGTGATGTACAACGTTTCTTTTTTGAGTTTAAGCTATCGTTGATTAATTTCCCTTGGTTCTTATCTTGAAATCTTTTTGTTTGAGATTTTCTTTATTGCTTTTTCCCTTACTTTTTGCTTGTCGGTCTCTCATGTTAGCTTTAAAAATGGCCGACTCCTCCCCTGCTCAGCGTAGGTGTGTTAGTGAGGGTTGTCGTACACGACTTCCTAAAGGATCTATTGATCCTCATTCTATTTGTGTAAAATGTAGGGGTAAATTTTGTTCATTAGATGATAGGTGTAATGAGTGTCTTTCCTTAACTGATGATGATTTTGTTACTTTCGATCGTTATGTTAGGAGACTAGAGAGAGATAGAGTTAGGCGTAGTTCTTCCCGATCTGTGGATAGAGCCTTACCTAATTTACCTGTTCCTAATCCTGTTCCTTCCCCTGTGGTGGTAGATCAGGAACCTACTATGAAAGACATGTTTACTGCTATTTTGTCTCTTGGTGAGAAAGTTGAGTCTTTAGCAGCCGATAGAAATACTATCTTTTCCGAGTTAAAGGTATTGAAAAACCGTGAGCCTATCGGAACTGTGGAAAGTGTTTCAGTGTCTGATGTGGTACCGAAGAATCGTGACTCTCTCGGTGTTGTGACAAGTGTTGATAATGTGTTTAGTGTTGCGGAGGATGCGTCGGCACGATCTTGTCGTTCACCTAGCCTAAGACCTCTTTCGAGCTCTCGAACCCATGGGAGAAGTAATGTCGAACGGCTTAAGGGAACGAGAAGCGTCATCAATCGTGCAGACGTCCCCTCGAACGTTCCTGTTGCCGTAGCTCAGGTCATTCACCCTCATCGTAGGAAAGGTGAGGTTCATGCGTTTTCCCCGTCTTCCGATGAAGGGTCGGGGAGTGAGATCTGGCGTCGAGCGTCAAGACCGCTTAAACGGACGCATGATGTTTCACAGCGTCGGGAATCGCCTGTGCGTCCAGGATGTAGTTCGTGGGGTTCACCGGAACGTTTCCGTTCTCCCAGCGCTTGCACTCCGGCCAAACGTTCAGATCACCGTGTTCGTGTGGATATGATTCCTTCCGATTCGGACCTGGTTACTATTCATGCACCCCCTCTTCCATCGGATTGGCTTTCTTCCCCCGAAATGCGTGGTGACGTTGGTGCGAATCTTCCCTCTAGGAGTTCTGTTGATCCGAAATGGTCTGCGCTTATGTCTATGAAGGAACAACTCTCGTCGTTGATGGATTCTTATCAACCAGGTGTTGGCGTTATGTCTGGGCGTTCGATGTCAGACCAGTTATCGCACAGACGTTCGATGGTTTCTGGTCTTGACGAGTTATCACTTAGGCGGTCTCCCAGTCATAGCGTTCAACGCCAGGTTGATTTTGATGAGTCGCGTCAGAGAGTTTTGGTTGACCAGTTTTCGTATTCTGGTCGTGGGGAAGAACATCGGCGTCGACAAGTGGACGAGACGCGTCAACGATTTGAAGTAGTGGATCGTCCGCGTCAACAACTTTTGGACGCTTCGCGTCAAAACATTGATTCGCAGCGTCGACATCCTGACTACTTTGATCGTTCGCGTCAACAGTCCTAGGACTCTACGCGACCTCTCGGCGATCTTCGACAGTTACCTTCTGATTTCAAGCATTCTTCTGTTCAACAGCAGTCGGATTCGAAGCGGTCTAGGCAGTTGTTGGTTGAGGATGATCGTCTACACGTCCGTGTTTCGCATCAATCTACTTCTACTTCTCCCCATCAGATTGACGCAGATGTTGGCCTTGATAGGCAGTCCCATCCAGACGTTGTTCCTTCGGTTCAGGCTGCGGCTGTTGCTGCACTGCCAGAAGACGAACCAGAGGAAAAGTCGGATGAGGATGATCCTATTGAGGAAGTCTCTGAGAATGAGGAGGAGAAGCATTATCAGCATGCGGTGGACCTTCGCAAGTTTATGCTTATTCTGACTGGAATTTTCCCGGATTCATTTACCCCTGTGGCCCCTCGTTCTCCGCCTTCTGAATTCATCTTAGGTAAAGCTACCAAGGTTCCAGTTTATACCAAGATGGTTCTTTCTCGATCCTCTAAGCGGGCCTTGAAATTAATGGGTTCTTGGTTGGACTCCAAGAAATCTTTTGGCAAGACGGCCTTTGCCTTTCCTCCCGCTAGGTTAGCCTCTAAATCTAGTGTGTGGTACGAGACTGGTGAAGTGTTGGGCTTGAGTTTTCCTTCGTCTGCCCAAGGGGATTTTTCAAGTTTGGTAGATGCTTCTCGTCGTCTTGCCTTAAGGAAGACGAAGATTTGGTGGTCCATTCCAGAGTTCGACCATTTGCTTAAAGGTCTGTTCAGGGCCTTCGAAGTTTTTAATTTCTTGGACTGGGCTTTGGGGGCTTTGAGTAAGAGGGTCTCTGATATGACGGAAACGGACACTAGTGGTTTGGTTCATTTGATGTCCTGCTTGGACAAAGGTGTGAGGGATGGCTCCAACGAACTTGCTGCCTTGTTTACAGCTGGAATTCTCAAGAAAAGGGCCACGATGTGCTCTTTTCTCTCTGCAGGAGTGTCTCCCTACCAGAAAACGGGCCTTCTTTTCGCACCTTTGTCTAATACCTTATTTCCGCAGGAATTGGTAGGCGAGGTGGCTACTGCTCTCACGCAGAAGGCCACACATGACTTAGTTACTCATTCGACTAGGAAAGTTTTGCCTCCGTCATTCTCCTCTCGTAAACCTAAGGAATCTTCTTCTGGGTTTCGACCTCAGTCCTTTCGTGGGAAGCCCTCAGGAAGAGGCTCTTTTAAACCAGAAGGAAGGAAGCCTAGAGGCAGAGGGGGCAAGTACGGCCGAGGTAAAGTCTGACTGCCCTTCCCTTCAGACAGCAGTGGGTGCCAGGTTGACTCACTTTTGGGAGGCTTGGGAGAGGAATGGAGCGGACCCCTGGTCCGTCCAGGTGTTAAAGGAAGGCTACAAGATCCCCTTCCTGACCAATCCTCCTTTAGTCACAGATCCAGTGGATCTTTCGCCCAAATACAGAGAGGGTCCCAAGAAGCAAGCCATGCTTCTGCAGACGTCTCTTTTATTAGAGAAGCAAGCAATAGAGGAAGTGCAGGATGTTACGTCTCCGGGGTTTTACAACCGCCTTTTTCTAGTACCCAAGAGTTCCGGGGGGTGGAGACCGGTTCTGGACGTAAGTGTGCTAAATGGTTACGTCCAGAACTCGCCGTTCATTATGGAGACTCAGAAAACAGTTCTGGCAGCTGTGAGGAAGGACGATTGGATGGTCTCTTTAGATCTTCAGGATGCCTATTTCCACCTTCCGATTCATCCCAGCTGCAGACGTTATCTGAGGTTCATGGACGGAAACAAGGTCTTCCAGTTCAGGGCTCTTTGTTTCGGACTCTGCACGGCTCCTCTATTGTTCACCAAGATCATGCTGAACGTGGCAAGCATGCTGCATTCGAGGGGAATCAGGGCCTCTCTGTATCTGGACGATTGGCTGATAAGAGCCTCCTCAGCCGATTGTTGTTTGAAGGACCTCAAGATGACTTTGGATCTCTCCAGAGAACTGGGTCTCCTGGTGAGCTCGGAAAAATCACAACTGATTCCATCCCAGGAGATTCTTTATTTGGGGATGGAGATTCACAGTCGGAGTTTTCGGGCTTTTCCGTCGTCGGTGAGAATCCAAGCAGCCCTCCTAAAAGTCCAAACGTTCCCGAAGAGAGATCTTTGCTCCGTCAGAGATTGGATGAGCCTTCTGGGGACTCTCTCGTCGTTAGAGAAGTTCGTGACCCTAGGGAGGTTGTACTTGCGTCCTCTTCAGTTTCATCTCAACTGCCATTGGAAGAAAGGGGACAGCCTCGACAGGGATTGCATTCCCATCTCGGCTTCCATCAAGTCTCATCTTCAATGGTGGAACAACGAGCCCAGACTGAAAGAAGGCTTGTCTTTACTTCAGAAGAACCCAGACCTCGTGTTGTGTTCCGACGCCTCCAATTCGGGGTGGGGAGCCACTCTAGAGAAGCAGGAGCTTTCGGGGACTTGGACGGTGGAGCAAACCTCTCTCCACATCAATCAAAAGGAGCTTTTAGCTATTCATCTGGCTCTCATCGGCTTCGAAAAGCAGATCAGAGGCAAGGTGGTCCAAGTCAATGCGGACAGCACGACAGCTCTGGCCTATATTGTGAAACAAGGCGGGACCCACTCTTGGCCTCTGTACGAGATTGCAAGACTGCTCCTCATCTGGGCGGAGGAAAGGAAGGTGACTCTTTTGACGCGGTTCATCCAGAGGGTCAACAATGTGAGCGCAGACAGACTCAGCAGGAAAGGTCAGGTTCTCTCCACAGAATGGATTCTGCACCCGGACATCTGCAAGAGTCTGTTGCGGTTATGGGGTCGACCTCTCGTGGATCTCTTTGCCACCGCGAAGACCAAACGGCTAGAGTGTTACTGCTCTCCGGTTCCAGACCCCGAAGCTTTGCACATAGACGCTTTTCTGATGAACTGGTCACACATGGAGGTTTATGCTTTCCCTCCGTTCAAGATCCTTTACAAAGTGATTCAGAAGTTCATTTCACACGAGGAGACCAGAATGACACTAATAGCTCCGTTCTGGCCGTCAAGGAGCTGGTTTCCAGAGGTACTGGAATGGATGGTGGATGTTCCGAGAAGCCTTCCCATGAGACCCGATCTTCTCAGACAACCTCACTTGGCCCGAAATCATCAAAACCTCCGAGCTCTACATCTGACTGCCTTCAGACTATCGAAAAACTCTCTAGAGCTAGAGGATTTTCGAAGAAGGCAGCCAAGGCAATTGCAAGGGCAAGAAGGTCTTCAACCATCAAGGTGTATCAGTCCAAGTGGGAGTTGTTCAGGGAATGGTGTACCTAGAACTAACACGATTTCCTCTTCCAGTACCTCGCTTTCCCAAATAGCAGATTTTTTCTTGGACCTTAAAGTTAAGCATAACTTCTCGTCATCGACTATTAAAGGTTACAGGAGTATGTTGGCGACGGTTTTTCGACACAGGAACCTAGACCTTTCTAATAATAAAGATCTACGAGATTTACTTAGGTCTTTTGATACGACCAAGAAGATTCAAACAGCTCCCATCGCCTGGAATTTGGATGTTGTCCTTAAATTTCTCATGAGTGACAGATTTGAGCCTTTACACTCGGCTTCATTTAAGGACTTAACCTTGAAAACCCTTTTTCTAGTTACCCTCGCCACTGCGAAAAGAGTTAGTGAAGTTCACGCTTTAAGCAGGAACATTGGTTTTCGGAATGGGAAAGCCATTTGTTCTTTGCAACTGTGGTTCCTGGCCAAGAACGAAAACCCTTCTCGGCCATGGCCCAAATCCTTCGAGATTCCTAACCTTTCTGATTTGGCTGGCGGTGAATTGGAAAGGGTTCTCTGTCCAGTTAGAGCGCTACGGCTTTATGTGGACAGGACTAAGAATCTGAGAGGTAACTCAGACGCTCTGTGGTGTGCAGTCCGGAAACCCTCGATGCCCATGTCTAAGAATGCCTTGTCTTTTTTCGTTAGATTGTTGATTCGAGAAGCTCATGCTTCATGCTCAGTGTGATGAGTCGGATCAGAGGCTCCTCAAAGTCAAGACACATGAAGTCAGAGCGGTAGCGACTTCAGTGGCCTTTAAACAGAACCGTTCTCTGCAAAGTCTGATGGATACAACATTTTGGAGAAGTAAGTCTGTTTTTGCATCCCATTATTTGAAGAATGTTCAGACTCGCTATGAGGACTTTTTTACGTTGGGTCCTTTTATAGCAGCAAATGCGATAGTAGGTGAATGATCTACCACTACGTTCCCTTTTTTCCTAATACCCCTTTTCTATCTCTTGGAACTCGTTTGTTATGGTTGTTTGTGGAGATTGGGCGTCAGTCTTCCGCAATCTTTGATTTGGTTAGGTGGTCAATTTGTTCCTTGAGTGCACCCGGAACAAGGGTATTGGTTGAGGTTCTGTCATGTTATAGGTGGTTGTACCGTTTGACAGCTCCTAGAGATTTTCAGCCCGAGTGGATTACTGGATCTCTTAAGGATAGCGGACGAAATGAGGCAGAGTATCATTGCTGTCAGCTTCCTTATCAGGTGAGAACTGCTTAAGTTTATTGTATGTAACCCTTAAGTGAATTTTCTATATGTAGTTGTCTCTGACCTGCCACCAAGGGATGTCAATCAGCTCTTTTATATAACCAGCGGGTAAGTTCTATATTCAGGTTCAGGTTCAGGTTCCGGGGCGAGGCATAGCCTTTACAACGGCGCCTCTAACGCTTATCTTCTTGTACTGTTTTGTCTTTTCTTCCACATTATGTTTAATACTTCTTTTTTCTTTTCTATATTTGTTTCACTAAATAAAAATAATCCTACTATTTTCTTTGGGTCTTCCTCGTATGGTTGTTGTAGCTCAATTACTTTATTCCTTTCTTTTCTATATTCCTGGCAAAATAACAAAAAATGTATCAAATCTTCCTCCTCATTTTCACAAAAATTACAGTTTACATTCCCTCCATTGTGTCTATTTACAATATTTAGTTTTAACGTATTAGTTCTTGCTCTAAAAAATATCACTGAAGCAAATGTATTGTCATAAATTAACTCTTCTTTAATTTCTTTCTTCCACGTTCTATATATTTCTAGGCTCACTTTACTTTCTATTTCTTCTTTCCACTTTTCAGTATCCCACTTTCTGGTTTCCGTTTTTATTTCTGCCTTGTTCATTCTTCTTATTTGTCTTATACCTAAACTTAATTCTTCCAAATACTTTGCAGGTTGTTTCCACCATCTTCCTTCTTTTTCTTGAATATCCTGGATAATTAATTTTAGTATGTCCTTCTTTCCATTCAGGGTACGATTTAAGTACTGCAGCTTCCCATCCATCACCCTTGTTTTCATAGAAGATGCACCTATCTCCCCTCTTAGAGTAGTATTAGCTGTGCTTTTAGTGGGACCTAAAATCTTCCTATATACCCCATTCTCTATTCTTTGTAGTTTCTCTATTTCAGTTTCTGTTAGATTTATAACATTTGTTCCATACAAAATAGATGGTAAAGCAATACTTTTCCAGAACGTTTTTCCTATCATCACTTTATTGCAACTTTTCTCTATAACTGAATATGTTAGATTAGCTAATTTTTGTGCCTTTTCTATCATTACCCTTTTCTGAGTTTTAAATATATTCCTACTATTGTCTAGCTTTATTCCTAAGTATGTCAAACTTTCTACTACTTTGATTCCCTCTATGTTATCTGGCTTTTCTTTCATATTGTAAATCATAATATTACTCTTCTCTTTATTAATTTCCAACCCACATTTTTTACTAGTTTCTACTAATATCTGAATGTTACGCTTAGCATTATGTATATCCTGTGCAATTATTAAGGCATCATCTGCAAAAAATAATGATTCTATCTTTATTAACTGATTTCTGAAACCGTTTCCTTCCTCTTCTATTTTCTTCATGATAATATACGTAATCAGTTTAAAAAGTGAAGTTGATCCTGTGCAACCTTGTTTAATTCCACTTGTAACTTCCATTTCTTGTTCTATACCTTCTCCTAAGTCAATGCCCGTAGTATCTCCTTGATAAATATTTGCAATTGCACTTATGATTTTGGTGTTAATTTTATATTCTTTTAAAACTTCTATTAATACCTCCCTTTTTACAGAGTCAAATGCTTTGCTAAAATCTATCGCAGTTACTATTAGAGGTTTCTTGTTACTATAGCTCTCTTCCACGCAATACTGTAATATAAAGATATTGTCCTCTATCCTGCCTCCACCTGTAAATCCTGCTTGACATTCGTTGTCTTCTTCATTCGTTCTTAAGTGGTTTTCTATTTCCTCTTTCACCATCATCATGAATATTTTATAAGAAATATTTAATAGAGCTATGGGTCTTAAGTCTTTTGCCATTGGCCTTCTTTTCTTTTCAATCATCTTTGTTCTTGACTTCTTCCACATATTTGGTTTTTCTTTTTCGTCCAACTCATTTTGATAACATTTCTGTAAGGTTTCAAGACATATTTTGCTTTTTCCTAGTGCCTTATATAGTTCGGGTTTTAGGCCATCTGGTCCTGCCGCTTTTTTTGCCTTTAATTTTCCCAGGCAATTCTTTACTTTTTCTGTTGTGATTTTTGGATTTTTCATTGGTTTTATTTTTCCTTTTGTCACCATTACAAGGTCATAGTGTTCCCTAAGTATGTCCGGGATATTATATTCATCTATTCTTGTTGTATCTTCCTGATGTGCTATTTCATTTTCATATTCTATCTGTTTTTCTTCATTCCAAACTGAGTCTATTCTATTTTCATGTTTACAATATATTGTTTTCCAGTACTTGATTAATTCCTCTTTTGTTTCTTCCTTATTTAGCCTATTTCCTTGTTCTCCATAAAGCTGTATAACTTTGCCATGGGCTTTCTGTCTGTTCCTTATTCTATCAATATTCTCCCAGAGTTTTTTATTTTTATCCATTTTTATTTCTTCTGTTACCTTTTTTTCAAATCTAGTAATTTCCTTCTTTATCATTTCTTGCACTTCCCTCTTCTTTTGATCATATCTCTCTTCTAATACCTTTTTTACTTCGATGTTGGATTCATTTCTTTTCTTTCTGTTTAAATCCTTCCTTTCCTTTATGCCATTTCTTATTTCATCGTTCATCCAGGGTTGCTCATGTACCTTTTCTTCATCAAGAACTTTCCTTTTATATATTCTTGCCAATTTTTCTTCTGCAGCCTCTTTTATTATCAGATCCATTCCTTCTATTCTGTCTATTTGTCTATCTCTTACAATTTCCTCTACTCTTGTTGTATATTCTCTTAAACTATTTTCATCTGTCCTAAAGTATTTTACTTCCTCCCACCTTCCTTTATTAAAATTTTTGTTCTGTTCACTCATGAATTCCAGTTCTATAGTGATCAGATTATGATCTGAGATGTCAAAATTCAATTTTTCGTCGTCTATAATAATTTCCCTAAAGTGCTTATACATTTGTTCGTTTACTAGTACGTAGTCTATTACACTTTTTTGTTGCAATCTTTCCCATGTATATATACCTTTACATCTTAAATCTCCATTCAATAGGACTAACCCATGGTCATTCATCCAATCGAGAATCATTTCCCCATTCCTGTCTAAATTCTGGTAACCTAAAAATCCTACATGTCCGTTGAAATCTCCTAATATCATCAATGCCTCTTCTTCATTTAGATTTCTAATAATTCTTTCACATTCCTGTTTTATTATTTTATCCCTACTTTTGTCTTCTTCAGTATTCCCTGCTGAAAAATAAACCAACAATAATCTAAATGTATGCTTATAAGCATTACACTTAACATGCAATAGGTCTTTACTATTAGTTTCTATCTTTTCCAATTCTAGACTGTCACTATTTCTATAAAGTATCATCAAACCTCCTCCTTTTTTATCATCCATATTCCTCATATTTTCTACTTTTATAACACCCTTACTTAAATTTAATCTATCTAACTTTTGGTGTGTTTCTGTCAAGCAAAAAAGTTTATTTCTACTATTTAATTCCTTCTCAACTTCCATCAGTTTTTGTTTTGTTAAGCATTGTATGTTCAACAAGTAAATCTTAAAGTTTTCTTTAATTTTGTGTTTATATTCTTCTTCTTTCCTTAAAGTTCTTGCGTGTTTTCCTCGTTCCGACGAAAATTTTCCCTTCTGTGCAATTTTCCTTTCTTTATGAACCATCCATCTTCACCATTTTGTCTTTTTGTTTGTAATTCTTCCCTTAAGCACCTATCTTGCTCTCTCTCTCTCAACGTTAGATCTGGCGCTACAAAGATTCTACTTTCTCTTGTTTCTGGACAATTTCTAAGGTTCTTAGCCTTTCCTATAATTGTCCACTTCTCTCTTTCACTTTTCATTTTTACTAGTAATGGCCTAGGTTTATTTCTTTGGTTTCTAACCTCTTGGCTATCAGTTGGTCTATTACCTATTTCCAACCTACCTAACCTGACTGTTTCCACTACTTCAACTCCAGTTACCCCTATATTATCTTTGAACAGTCGCTCACACCTATCCTTATCCTTTCTTTGTTTTTCCTCTGTGCTTCCTTCCATGCATTCCTCGACATTATATATTACCAGATTATTTTTCCTCTTTTCCTTTTCCATTATCTCTTTAACCTCTTCTCTAACTTCTTCCCTGATGGCTTCTATAGGCATATTAACTCGTCCTACCTGTGCCGAACCTATCGAGTCCTTTATTTCTATTATTGCTTGTTCCAGTACCTGCAGCCTATCCATTAGCCTATCATTAATCTCCTTCATCTTTTTAAACTCAACCTTCATATTCCTATATGATCCCCTACATTCTCTACAAAACCAAGAGAGACTTTTGTTATTCTGCAGCACTTTGTAATCTTCCCTGCTTATTTTAACACAACCATTGTGGAACCAAGACTCACAGTAATCACAGGCGATTCCATATTGTTTCTTGGTTACCTCTCTGTCGCACATGGCACAGTCAGCCGGTTCCCTTTCCATTTCTTCGTCTGATGAGGTTTCTACATCCTCGTTCCTCACCATCTTCACTTTCGGCTTCGTTCCGGTCTTGCCCTTATTTTCCATATTCGATTTTGAGCCCATAACACCTTAATGTCCTTAATTTTCTTCACTTAAATCAAATAACACAGGAGCTCACGTGCAACGTGTTATTCCACAGTTCCACATTAAAAATGATATTTTCATAATAAAACAAATTTTTGAATATACTTACCCGCTGGTTATATAAATTTAACACCCACCCTCCTCCCCTCTAGAGACTACCTATGGTATGGCTATGAGTCATGGAAGAACTGGAGTTGGTGTGTAGTTCCACCTGTTCTACCGCTAGGGTGCGGTTGGTACACCTGGCGTATCTTCGATAGCGCGAGATTTGAATTTCTGCCCTGGCGTCAGGGACTTCAGCTGTTTTATATAACCAGCGGGTAAGTATATTCAAAAATTTATTTTATTATGAAAATATCATTTTGCAATATAGTTTGTATCTCGCAAAAAAAGCTTCTATGTTTAGGGGCATTAATTTCCTACTGCCTGAACTATTAGAACACCGCCAAAAAAAATATGGATTTGCCATTGTGTGTTGATTTTCCATCATAGTTATAATACATTAAACCCAAAACAACATCTTGAACAAATTCTGGAATAATCCTCCAGGAGTCATATCTTATACAAATAAGCTGTAAAGTCATTACTCTCGGTAAACTTCACAATACTTAAAATTTTTAGATTAATTGAATTAAAAAACTATTTACAAGTATCTTCACTCTAGAACTATGTTACCATCTTTGCTTCTCGTAGGTTAAGAATGAGCATGCCCAACCCACGCTTGATGCTCCCGTTACCTTGTTTGAATTTTGGAAACATCGGAATCTGATTGGATTAAAAAAAAAGGGCCCTCCAGCAATTTCCCAGGTCAAGTGCAGTCAGATTGGGTTGTTTCAAATTGCCACGACCACCGATTAGTTCAGTATTCCATCATTAGACCGCTGCTGAATTTATCAAAATGTCATCTATAGTGAAGAAAGTTTTCATTCTATATAGTACAAGTCTGCGATAGAGTTGAAAATAAGGGAGTTATGGGGCATAGGTGTCATCACACACACAGGTGATCGTTATCGTACATACACCTCGGTAGCTGGACCATAATAACTTTTGTATTGATCAAGAAGCATATGAACACCATTTCATATTCTAAGTTCATTGTTTACTTTTGAGAAACTGATTGTGTGTTACTGTGCCCATTCTCTTTTGGCAACTTTCTATTATTTGCATAACATAATCATTAGTTGGCTTTTTGGGGGTGTGTAGATGATTAGGAGAGGTGTAAACTTTCATTTTTAAATATTAAACTTATATAATAGCTGACGTCTCCGACGGCTCGACAGATTCCAAAAACTCGCGAGCGATCGCCGTGAAGGTTGCGGGTGTGACCACCAGCGCCGAATATCGGCCAGATACCGCATATACTTGTCAATTTCTCCAGTTCTTCTCTGTCGGTCTTGTCGACAAGTTGGTTCCTCTCGCTTTATGACCTCGAGTTTTCGACCGAATTGGTGAAGTACTTGGTTTTGGTTTTATTGCTTTCGCCGTGTTGGATTATTCAATACTATCTTCAAAAGAAATGCTTTTGAAAGGAGAGGAAAAGTGTTTTGCCCTTACTTTTTTTTTAATCTCTGGTTTTTCCATAGAGAAAAGATGGCCGACCCTTCCCTCAGTGTACGGAAGTGTGTTAAGGCTTTTAGTAATTATTTTATCACTTTATAAATTATTGTTGATATTTATAGATTTACCTCTATATATTTTATATTTTATATATCACCCGCCTTTATTAGGCCTCTTCGATTAGCTTTCCATTTATACTAAACATCAAGATAAATTTTATGTTTTTGTTTATATGCGGCCTTTACCTATTCTGTAGGCGGTCCTAACTTGGAAAACGAAGTTAAACAACGTTGAGCCCATTCAACTTTTATTTTTGTTTAGTTTAAAACAGTTGCTCTGTAAGAGTGATGAAATGAATATTTTTTAGAAAATATTTTAAGAAATATATTCTTTGAATAATCTTCGTGCTGTTTTTTCAAAGATGAACTAACGTTTGGTTTATTTATGCTACGCAGTTTGCGCTCTATCGTTACGATAGAGAAAGAGAGAATCACGGTTTCACTTTGCAGAAAGAGTAAATCGATTTTGACGTTTTGTTCATTCTTCTTTCAAACTGAAGTGTTTTAGATACTAATTTAAAGGAACTTGTTAATTTTCAATTTCTTAGTCCTTTCAGTTTTTTCCTTTAGTCAAATAACCTGTTATTGACGAAGGGTGAGTGGGCCATTCTCTTGTGAGTGACAAGAGAGAGAGAGAGAGACGGAGAGAGAGAGAGAACGATCCGATCTTTATTCTCGTCCCAAGTCTCTGTACAAGGAGTTTGGGAGCGAGTAACGTTCTCGATTCAGTTTTTTTTTTACTCTCGTCCCAAGTCTCTGTACGGGGAGAGAGGATAAAACGTTTTAGTTTTTATTCTCGTCCCAAGGCACTGTACGGTGAGAGATTGAAAACGTAGTCCTTAGTGAACCAGTATTTAGTCTCCTCCCCAGTCACTGATCTTTTTAATTTTATATATTTCCATTTTATTCGATATATATGCATATGTTTATTGATTTTTGCATGTGTGTTTCATTTTGTACTAATGTGCTTACATTATACGACTCATTTCGCAATTCTAACCTTTTGATGTAAGGGAGAATTGCGTGCTTCAGGTAGAAATCAGTTTTATTCATGTTTAATGTGAAATTATTGAAAAATACGATATCAGTGAAGTAAGTGCAAAAAACATGTTCTGTGTTGTGGAGGGTTCGTTTGTTCGTGCTTGTCACTTGCCTAGTCCGAGACCTCTTTCAGGCTCCCCTACACCAGGGAGAAGGAATGTCGTAGGACCTAAGGGAGTGAGGAGTGTAAACCAACGACCAGACGTTCCCTCAAAGGTATCAAACGTTGCTCGGCAAGCACGTCCTTGCCATAAGACAGGAGAGACGAAGTTTCTCCTCGTCTTCCGATGATTCGTCTCTTTAAAAGCCTGGGCGTAAAGTTTCGAGACGGTTGAAACGTTTATTAGTTCCTTCAGAACAAGTTCAACGTCCTAGCTGTAGTCATAATAAGAGTCCCGTTCGTAGCGATGACGTTCATGTACAGACGTTTCTGCCACAGACTCGACGTGACGTTGAGCGGTAGACACCGTAGACACAACGTGACATCGAGTGTCAGTCACCGTAGTCTCGATATAGCATCGATCAGCAGTCACTGCTGTTTACTACGTGACGTTTGAACGTCAGCCACTGCAGTCACAGGTTGATCCGAAGTTAGATATGCTGTTAAAGCTTTCTTCTTCAATAGAAGCTTTCGATCCTGTTCCTGTGCGAAAGGATCCTTTGCTTTTTGTACGTCACATTTCTGGGATACGTGATTCAGGTCTTCAACCTTCTAGACGAGCTTTTTTACGCCACGCTGACGTTATCTCTAGTGACAGCTTTGCTGTTAAGCGAGATGCGGAGCATAAATCTCGATGTAACTTTGATCGCTTTGAACGTCAGCCACCGCAGTCACAGCGTGACGTTGAGATGCAGACACCGCAGACACAACGTGACGTTGAGCGGTAGACACCGTAGACATGACGTGACGTCGAGGGTCAGTCATCGTAGTCACGATATAGCATCGAACAGCAGTCACCGCTGTTACTACGGGACGTTTGAACGTCAGTTACTTCTGTCACGACGTGTAGTAGAATAACATTCTCTGCAGTCACAACGTGACATCGACCCTCCAACTTTAACTTCTGTTCATAAACAAGTTGATGTAGCCTGTCAGGCTTTTCCTTCACGTCATTCTGAATATAAATCTCCTTCTCGCAAGACTTTAGATTTATCAGATGATGTGCCTTCTGAAGAAGTTGATGATCCCCTTTCAACTAATGTACAGTTCCCTCCAGGAATTTCGAGACACAGCATAGGACTATTTAAGATACACGCACTAGGGGTATTATGGTAATACTGTAAGTGGGCGTTTCCATTTATATGGGGCTATTTTGTTTTGTTACAACGAACTGGATTGGCTGTAGGTATTTCTCGATGACAGTTTGTTGTCTGAATTTTTTCTATTTGATTCATCACAAAGAATGAGATATGTTCAAATGATAAAGTTGAATTCACAGAACATTACTAATATTATGAACTTCACCGGTAAAAATGATTTAGTAAAAGCAGGATAAAGAAGCAGACTTGTTCAAATCGCAGTGATTCCTAATTATCGCACATCACCAACGTTGCCTTCGCATAGGGCGATCGTCTGCTGGAGCCTAGAAAACAACAACATGTTTCGTGTATAATATTTCATTAACAGTATCTGTCCTAAATATAAACATCTTAATGAAGATACAATAATGTCTTATGATACAATGATTGGTTTGTCTTCAGACTCCAATATGAGAAGAGCCAGTTTTGAAGAGACACTAAGTTCTTGAGACGAGTGTTAGTGAAGAAATATTTTATGCAAACTCAACGTTCTCTAGAATTCTGAACTTTTGCTAAAAATTTAAACAAATGAACAACGTTAACGTTGTTTCCAAGGAAAAATCAAGCGTTATAGATGTTTATATGGTCCATTACTGACGTATTGAGAGAATGGCTCTTTTCCACAATTAACACACGTGTTTCTGTAACCCTTAAAACGATACACTCACGCCCAGTTAGAAGGCTCCTACTCAGTAAGCACTCTCTCTCTCTCTCTCTCTCTCTCTCTCTCTCTCTCTCTCTCTCTCTCTCTGTATATATATATATATATATATATATATATATATATATATATATATATATATATATATATATATATATATATTATATATAGTATATATATAGTTTATATATATATTTATATACTGTATATATATACTATGTATATACTATATATATAGTTTATATATATATATATATATATATATATATATATATATATATATATATATATATATATATATATATACACAGCATATATATATATATATATATATATATATATATATATATATATATATATATATATATATATATATATATATATATATATACTGTATATATAGTTTATATATATATACTATATATATACATATGTCTATATATATATATATATATATATATATATATATATATATATATATATATGTATATATATATATATATAGTATATATATATATACTATATATATACTATATATATACTATATATATAAATATATATAATTTATATATATATATATACTGCGTATATACAGTATATATATATATATATATATATATATATATATATATATATATATATATATATATATATATATATATATATTTATTTATTTGTATAATTTGACAAGGCATATGGGATTTCATGCAATTTATATTAAAATTACATACGTATATATATATATATATATATATATATATATATATATATATATATATATATGTGTGTGTGTATGTATATATATATATATATATATATATATATATATATATATATATATATATATATATATGTGTGTGTATATATATATATATATATATATATATATATATATATATATATATATATATATATATATATATATATATATATATATATATATATATATATAATGTGTGAGTGTATAATTTTCATTGAAAGCGATGGCCTTGGCTGCGTCAATTCGTTTCCTACAGGAATTTTCATATTTCCTCAGCTTCTTAAAGTTTTCAGACGTAAGTGTTTGGTTTAGTAAACTCTTCCTTTTCTTTAAATTTAACCATTACAATATTGTTTCGACATAAATACGCCTTTATCAAGTAATTACTGGTCTACATAAGGTTACAATATATATATATATATATATATATATATATATATATATATATATATATATATATATATATATATATATATATATATATATATAAATATATGTGTAATGCTACTAAAACTCAATTCTATTTTTTGTCTTTTATCAAAGATGTCATAAATCGTAATAATTATGGAATGACCAATTTAGTTTAGGAAAACTTGTTTAAATTGATAGTATAATGCTTAATGAAAATTAATTAAACTGCATAACAATAGACTAGAAAATGAAAAAACAAATTGCATAATTTCTGGGTTTTGTGGCTTAGACTGACATAGGCTATTGATAAGACTGTGACCTTTTGATTAAAGATATCAGCGTAGAAAGGCCGAAGCTTGATAACCCTTATATTTAATTACACATACTTATCTATACATTTAAGTTTCCCATGAAAATATATATTTACTTATTATTTAATAACTTACTTATTACCAACCGCGAAAGCGGGAAGGTAATGTTTACAGTAGTATATATATATATATATATATATATATATATATATATATATATATATATATATATATATATATATATTAGTTATCGTTACTATTATCACTTTGATGAAGAAAATAAGCAGCAATGATGATCCATTATGAGAATAAAATTGACAGAGGGATCCTCAGTAAAGCCAAACCTAGGTCAGAAGAGAATGCCCTCTTTTAGAATTAAGTTTTGAGACAGAACAGCATTACTCCTTGATTTACATTATCTTCGTTGTCAATAGCAGTAAAACGGGAACTTTTGTCATAGGTCTAAAGTCCAACTTTTTAGTCAAATACAACCAGATTGAGCACTGAGGGAGATAATCGAACCCTTCAGTTTATTCATAGAATTATTTTCAACTTGAATGTGAAAAGTAAGCTCCATTAAATGACAGTCAGAAAACTAATATCTACGGTCAATGGTGATTTTTGAAGTAACAGAACTCATTTTCAGAAGGATAGACATTTTCATAACGGGCAGTTTGAAAATAGGTCAAATCAGCAAAATATTTCAGCTTAAATAAATTTATTACATATTTTGCATTCACAAAATAATGTTAATATTACATAGTTCTGAAAACATAATTAAAAGAATATAATTCATACACCCTCCTAACAATATCCATTATCGTGATAAGATATTAACCCCTCCCCCCCCCCAAAAAAAAATACAAACTAAAACTAAAACGAGCAGAAACTTGTCTAATACTTCGTCCATCCACCGTTCCTGTCAATGACACCTCGTAGCCTATCTGGCATTGAAGTTACTTGATTGTAGACTATTTGAGGCCACCTTCGTAAAAATCCCCCCTCTTCCCATCTGTATTGCCAACGATTGACAGAGCTACGAGAGATTCCGAGATTATAGGCAATGCTGCTAGGAGTTGGTCCACACATCGACATCCCAATAATTATTCCTCTCAGTGTTGCCTTCTGAATTCGGCGGCGATTCGCCTCCTCTTCTTGCCTTCGTCTGCGATTCATTATAGGGTAGTCTTATCTTCGCCACCAGGTGCTTTATGTCACTTTATGCTGAACTCTGTTTTCCACAATACCTCGGAGGACCGTTACGTGGTTATACAGAATTGATTGTTTCTTTAACTACTTAACTTAACTTGTTGCTTGCTGCTTGGGGCTATTTGGACCGACCCACGCGCGCGCACACACACACACACGTATATACTACGGGTGGGTAATGGATTACATGTTACCATTACCAGGTGTTACCCTGACCTAACCAGAGTACACACACACACACACACACACACACATATATATATATATATATATATATATATATATATTATAAACTTATGTAGACCAGTAATTACTTGATAAAGGCGTATTTATGTCGAAACAGTATTGTAGTGAATAAAATATATAGAAAAGGAAGAGTCTACTACACCAAAGGCTTACGTCTGAAAATTGAAGAAGCTGAGGAAATATGAGAATTCCTGTAGGAAACGAATTGACGCAACCAAGGCCTTCGCTTTCAATGAAAATTATACACTCACACCTTATATATATTTATATATATATATATATATATATATATATATATATATATATATATATATATATATATATATATATATATATATATATATATATATATATATATATGTATGTGTGTGTGTGTGTATATATACAGTATATATATATACATAGAGAGAGAGAGAGAGAGAGAGAGAGAGAGCTTACTGAGTAGGAGCCTTCTAACTGGGCGTGAGTGTATCGTCTTAAGGGTTACAGAAACACGTGTGTTAATTGTGGAAAAGAGCCATTCCCTCAATACGTCAGTAATGGACCATATAAACATCTATAACGCTTGATTTTTCCTTGGAAACAACGTTAACGTTGTTCATTTGTTTAAATTTTTAGCAAAAGTTCAGAATTCTAGAGAACGTTGAGTTTGCATAAAATATTTCATCACTAACACTCGTCTCAAGAACTTAGTGTCTCTTCAAAACTGGCTCTTCTCATATTGGAGTCTGAAGACAAACCAAGCATTGTATCATAAGACATTATTGTATCTTCATTAAGATGTTTATATTTAGGACAGATACTGTTAATGAAATATTATACACGAAACGTGTTGTTGTTTTCTAGGCTCCAGCAGACGATCGCCCTATGCGAAGGCAACGTTGGTGATGTGCGATAATTAGGAATCACTGCGATTTGAACAAGTCTGCTTCTTTATCCTGCTTTTACTAAATCATTTTTACCGGTGAAGTTCATAATATTAGTAATGTTCTGTGAATTCAACTTTATCATTTGAACATATCTCATTCTTTGTGATGAATCAAATAGAAAAAATTCAGACAACAAACTGTCATCGAGAAATACCTACAGCCAATCCAGTTCGTTGTAACAAAACAAAATAGCCCCATATAAATGGAAACGCCCACTTACAGTATTACCATAATACCCCTAGTGCGTGTATCTTATATAGTCATATGCTGTGTCTCGAAATTCCTGGAGGGAACTGTACCTTTGGGTAGTCATTCAGAAGAGGAGTAACCTAGGGTGGTCCAACAATCCCTTGTATTTTAATTATGAATTTCTATAGTGAAATTTTGTCCTAGACTTTCTTCGACGCCTACTTTTACGAAGTCAGTTCTCTCTTGTTCTTCCAAGAGGGCCATGCTCTTACTGGGAGACTGGTTGGAATCCAGGAGAAATTTAGGAAAGTCTGCTTTTGCTTTTCCTCCTTCTTAATTAGCTTCTCGCTCGGGCATCTGGTGTGACACAGGAGAAGCTCGAGGAGAAGTTCTCGGCTTGGGAGTACCTGCCTCTGCCCAGGGAGACTTCTTAAGCCTTGTGGACTCTCCTCGTCGTCTAGCCATGAGACGCTCCAAGATTTTATGGTCGGCTTCAGAGCTAGACCGTCTCCTGTTAGGAGTTTTTTTCGAGCGTTTGAAGTTTTTTTGTTGGATTGGTCCCTGGGAGCCTTAAGTAAGAAGGTCTCTCCAGCTGTCAATGTATTGCTGTACAATTATGTCATGCATGAACAAGGCTATCAGGGATGGCTCCAATGATCTGGCAGCCACGTTCACTGCAGGAACAAGGCTATCAGGGATGGCTCCAATGATCTGGCAGCCACGTTCACTGCAGGAACAAGGCTATCAGGGATGGCTCCAATGATCTGGCAGCCACGTTCACTGCAGGAGTACTTAAGATGTAAGTGCGCTCAATGTGTTCATTGTCAAGACAAACTTCACGATGAAGACTACCAAATCTGTCTTGGCAGCAGTAAGAGAAGGCGACTGGATGGTCTCTCTCGACCTTCAGGATGCATACTTCCACATCCCGATTCATCGTGGGAACTCTTTCATCGCTGGAGTAGTTTATCTCTCTGGGGAGACTCAACCTTTGCCCTCTCCAATTTCACCTAAACCATTGGAACAAGGAGAAGGGCTTAGAGAATATCTCTTTCCCAATCTCCAACTCAGTCTAGACATGTCTGACTTGGTGGGACAGCAACATCAGACTTCGAGAAGGTCTTTCTCTTGCGATCAAGAACCCAAACCATGTGTTGTATTCAGATGCATCGGATTTGGGTTAGGGAGCTCCACTGGACAGTCTGGAATGCTCGGGTCTTTGGTCCACGGATCAGAAGGAACTCCATTTAAGGCAAGTAACATCCCTCCTTTGGCGAGATTTGTGCAAGGAAAAATGAATGTCTTGGCAGACTGCCT
The DNA here is from genome assembly GCF_036898095.1 of Palaemon carinicauda. Taxonomy (NCBI): domain Eukaryota; kingdom Metazoa; phylum Arthropoda; class Malacostraca; order Decapoda; family Palaemonidae; genus Palaemon; species Palaemon carinicauda. Next base: position 5,085,998 of record NC_090737.1, read on the forward strand.
CAGCAGAAGAGGACAAGTCATCTCCATGGAGTGGACGTTGCACAAGACTGTGTGCGAGAAGCTATGGATGACATGGGGTCAACCCACCATAGATCCTTTTGCGACTTCACTGACAAAGAAGCTCTCGACTTACTGCTTTCCAGTTCCGGATCCAGAGGCAGCCCACATAGACGCTTTCCTGCTGGACTGGTCTCACCTGGACGTTTATGCCTTTCCACCTTTCAAGATCCTAAACAAGGTGCTGCAGAAGTTCACCTCTCACGAAGGGACCAGGTTGATGTTGGTTGCTCCACGCTGGCCCGCGAGAGAGTGGTTCACAGAGGTACTTCTATGGCTGGTAGACGTTCCAAGAAGTCTGCCGTTGCGGATGGATCTCTTGCGACAGCCTCACGTAAAGAGATTTCATCAAAGCCTCCCCACGCTTCGTCTAACTGCCTTCAGACTATCGAAAGACTCTCTTGAGCTCAAGGGTTTTCGAAGGAGGCAGCTAGAGCGATCGCGAGGGCTAGAAGATCCTCTACCATCAGGATCTATCAGTCGAAATGGGAGGTATTTAGAGACTGGTGCAAGTCCTCCTCTATTTCCTCTTCCAAGTGCCTCTGTAGCGCAGATTGCAGATTTTCTGCTTTATCTGAGAAACGGTCGCTCCCTCTCTGCATCCACCATTAAAGGCTACAGAAGCATGTTAGCTTCTGTTTTCAGGCATAGGGGTTTGGATCTTTCTAATAACAAAGATCTCCAAGACCTGCTTAAGTCTTTCGAGACTTCCAAGGAACGTCATATTTCGACTCCTGCTTGGAACTTGGACGTGGTCCTACGGTTCCTTATGTCAAACAGGTTTGAACCATTAAATTCAGCCTCCCTGAAGGATCTTACCCTCAAGACACTTTTTTTTGGTGTGCTTGGCTTCGGCTAAAAGGGTTAGTGAGATACATGCTTTTAGCAAGAACATCGGCTTCTCCACTAATAAAGCAGTATGCGCTCTTCAACTTGGTTTTTTGGCCAAGAATGGACTTCCGTCTCGTCCTTGGCCTAAATCATTTGATATCCCCAGTCTTTCCGAGATTGTGGGGAATGAAGTTGAAAGAGTGCTGTGCCCCGTTAGAGCTCTTAAATTTTATTTATCCAGAGCTAAACCGCTGCGAGGTTGTTCAGAGGCTTTATGGTGCTCCGTTAAAAAGCCCTCTTTGCCCATGTCTAAGAATGCGTGGTCTTATTTTATTAGACTTTTGATTCGGGAGGCACACACTCATTTAAGTGAGAAGGATCGTAATTTACTTGAAGTCAGAGCGATAGCAACTTCAGTAGCGTTTAAGCAAAATAGATCCATTAAAAGTATTATGGACGCGAATTTTTGGAGAGGCAAGTCGGTATTCGCTTCATATTACTTGAAAGATGTCCAGACTCTTTATGAGGACTGCTACACACTGGGACCATTCGTAGCAGCGAGTGCCGTAGTGGGTGAAGGCTCTACCACTACATTCCCTTAATCCCAATATCCTTTTAATCTACTCTTGAAATTTTTATTCTTATTTTGGGTTGTACGGGAGACTAAGAAGTCTTTCGCAATCTTTTTGATTTGGCGGGTGGTCAAAATGTTGTTTCTTGAGAGCGCCCAGATTAAGGGTATTGATGAGGTCCTGTTATAGGGGTGTTCGCCCTGGATATAACAGCTCCTGGGAGTCTTTCAGCATCCTGAGAGGATGGCTGGGCTTCGTGAGGAAAGCAGACTAATGAGGCAAAGTAATCATCAGAGTCAGCTTCCTTACCAGGTACCTATACTTAAGTTGGTTTTTTATGAAATATTGTCAAAAAACTCTTGAGCATATACGCCTTTATTGTATTAATACTGGTCTCTACCCACCACCATGGGTGTGAATCAGCTGTTATATATTCACCGGCTAAGTTTAATATTTAAAAATGATATTTTGATTATAAAATAAATTTTCGTGTGAGGTCGAGATAAATCCTCATTCACTGTGCCTGAGCTGCCGATGACGACCTTGTACTTGGTCATCCTTCCAGAGAGAGAGATTTAGTAGGAGGCAGAAAAAGTAGAAGAGGGATTCTTCTCCTTTGGGATCATCTTTGAAGTCGAAGAAACCTTGACTTCCTTCTTCCACTCCTCGATCTCAGTCCTAAGCTCCTTCTCGATTGGTTTCCCTCGGGGATCGATCAGATAGGAGCGGTGACGCTTTAACCTTTGGACAACTCTTAGGTTTGAAGGAGACCGCCACATCGTCAGCATCAGGTGTCAGAAGACTTTCCCATTTATGGGAAAGACGACCTTCGCCTGAGTGGTCATGCCTCGGGGTTTCTGCAAGCGTGTATTAGATTATTCCATGCTTTGCTCTAGCTCTTTGGGGCATAGCTTTTCGGAGCTAGACGACAATAAGATTAGGCGGGTGTTCGCAATCCCGACCCCTCACAGTAAAAATGTTGCCGCTTTGCGGTGTCAGATTTTTGAAAACTTGCATGCAGGGTTTCTATCTCTTACGAGGGAGTACCTGCTGTTCTGTCTTCACGCTAGCGCACAGTAACAGTCCAGTCTTAACCCCCTAGAGCGCGAATCTGCACTCCTTGTGGAAAAAGCGCAAGCAGGAGTGCTTATCTCCAGAGCGTGCATGTTCGGACAGACGCAGATCCTAGTCTTGTGGACGAGTCTTGCATAGTGTTGTGCACCCTAATACCTCAAGGTGGAAAGACGAGCTTTTCTGCATGACGAGGGTCTGCGTGCTCTTTTGACTATGCGTAAAGCTCACCTTAGTGAGTTGGTCATCTTCCATTCACTAGCATGCAAAGCTTCATCTTTGTGTGCACCACAGGTGAGCGCTACCCCGCTAGCGCGCTCCCAGCGCACTATAAGATCAGGCAGACCCTACCTTACCATTATGTGTTGTTACAGGTGTGCGCACTAGCGCACCTTTCCAGCGCTGAACTCGCCAGCCCTCTCGTCATCCCCCTTGTTATCAAGGTGGACAGCGATCATTAGGAATGGAAATTCCTTCACCTCACGATCAGTGGGGGATGTCTGCCTAGGAATTGTAGGAGATGGCGGTTGTATTGTGTGGAAGACTGGACCATCCATACCATGTGGTCCGGTTACCACCTCTCATTCATCAACCCTCCTCCTCCTCTAATTCCTCCTCAAATAACATCATTGTCAAACAGAGTGAGTTTGGAGAAACATTATGCCCTCCAAAAAGGAAATTCAGAGGATGATCTAGAAGGATGCTCTCCTGTAGGTTGATGACGAGAGTCTCTGCTTCTTCAATCAGCTCTTTCTTGTTGAGAAGGCGTCTGAAAGCTGGAAACTTGTTATTGACTTTTCAGCCCTGAACTTGTTCATCAGGCAGATTGAGTTCAAGATGAAGACAGCAACCATGGTCATTCAAGCCGTCCAACCAAGAAATTTCATGGTCACAATGGATCTCAAAGATGCTTTCTTTTATGTCTTGATCCATCTGACGTCTAGGAAGTTCCTGCATGTGGTAAGAGATGGACAAGTGTACCAGTTCAAGATTCTGTACTTCGGCCTGTCGACAACTCCTCAGGTTTTAACGAGTCTTCGAACTGGTCTTGTTTGAGGGATAATCCCCAGAGGTTGACTGAGGTAAGACCACACTCCAAGAAGGACCTTCTCTGGGGGTTAGACCAATCGATTCTCAAGAAGGGATCTCCTTCGCTTAAACTTTCCGACCATCACAACCCCTAATAAGTCCCGGCTGCAATTCAGTTGTGTTTAGAGTGAGCTGCCGATAAGATAACTACCCTGTCGGTTGTTTACACCTTGGTTAATGTTTAACTGCCATATTCCAGTCTTTGCTATTATTATACTCCTATAGTAAAGAACACAGGTTTGTATAGTTAAGCAAAATGCAAATTACTTTTAAGATTGGTCAGTTCCCACTTCAACCACCCTGCTCAGTCCTAGGCTTGAGGACAAAAGGGTTTATTCTGTGACAGTTGGGTGGGAAGGCTTCCCCTTCACAGTCTCTGTTGTTAACCAACTACCATATTAACAAATCAATGGCCATTCAAGTGCCTCTAAGGAGACATCCCTATTTTACTGGAGTAAGGATAAGGGGACTATGAAAAATACCAATTAATTTACCTTGTTTTGAAATTTGTAAATTTAGAAGCAATTTTTGTGTCTTAGTTTATAGTGTAATTATTTCTTGAAATTTATGTAGAATGTAAGTAAAAATTTTCCTTTCATGTACCATAAAAGGATATGAATTACTGTATGGGTTTGATGTCTCGTTTTATTGATGATATCCTAGGAAGTGCAGTAATCTATATGAGTAACAAAAAATTGAATATATATGTCTGTTTACTTCATTACTTGTTACAATATTCTAAAGATAGTAAAGTTATTAAAAACAGCTTCTTCATTTTATGATGTAGAATCAGTAAATTGTAAAAGCATGTAACTTTCAGGAAATTTTTTATGTTTTCTCTAATGTCGGCTTTTTTTACTTTCTAGGTCAAATGGGTCGATACAGTAGTAGTAATAGCAGTGACACCCCTAGCCCTGGACGACGTCCCTCATCCCCAAGTTCTCAGAGGTTTTCAGGAAGAGATAGAAAATCGTATGTAAAAGGGAAAGGAAATCAAACCAGATCACGATCTCGTGATCGAGGGAGGCATTCCAAATCTCAAGATAGAAATATACCCAGTTCATATTCCTATAACAGAGGTGGCAGATCACGATCAAGGGGTAGAAGCAGATCGAGATCAAGAGAACGGAAGCTGCATAGTGAAGTAAAGGAAAGAGCTAAGGGGTCCTGGAATAAGAAAGATGCACGTAGGTCAAGGTCCCCAGAAAGGAATCGATTTTCCAGGTCACGCTCTCGTTCACAATCAAGAACAAAGCATAAATCTGGCTATAGTCATAGAGATAAGAAGCCTTTTTCATATAGTGACAGATACAGTAAAGAACAAGATAAAGACTACAATAGAGGATTTTCTAGAAGACAAGAAAGCGATTCTTCTGACAGTGACAGATTCAACTCAAATGAAAGAGGCTCAAGGAACGGCACTTTAGATCGTAAAAGAGGAAGATCCACGGAAAGGGGTGGAGGTGAAAACAAGAGGGAGCATTCACCACCAACACCAGATGGAAGATGGGGCCATAGTAAATATTTTGAACAGCAAAAACAAGAAAGAGAGTGGGGTGGAGGGTATCGTAAAGGCAGTAGTTACAGAGATAGAGGTTGGTACAGTACACTATATTTGATTCATCAAATTAATCTTTCTGTATACAATAGATAAAATTTTTTCTCAATTCCGTCTTTGTTCCTACCCGAATACAAACTTTCATTCTGTACATAGGAGAATGATAACAGCAAAGCTGGAATACTGCCACTAAAACTTTTAATGATGTGGCAATAACCGACTGGTTCTGATCTGTCGGCAGCAGGTAAACACTCTCCCCCTCTCTAAGCACTGTCCCCCCACTCACAAAGCAAGGTTAGAACGTCTGTTCATCTCTGTGGCTGATATCAAAGTGGTATACTTTGATATCAGCCGCAGAGATGAACAGATGTCATATACCTTTACTGGCTATTATGAAACTTTAACTTATTCTTTTCAGGTTTCCGTTTGTCTAAATGAGGATGCCATACATGAGAACGTGCCTGGGCATGTCGGGCCGCAACTGCTGCAAGTTCACGTCTGATTTGCCTTGTATGCAAAGGAGACTCCTACACGCAGGCTTCTACGTATCAGTGTCTGGAGTGGCCATTAGTAAGACAAGCAGTAAGACTACTGGACTCTATGATTATGTTGAGTCTAAAAGATACATACTTCCAGATCTGAATCCTCTCCTTAACCAAGAAGTATCTCCGGTGACATTGTTATTTCGAGATTCCAGAGGCAGGTGCCAAAAAAAGATGCTCTTCGCCTTCGCAGCTTGTTGGCAGTTAATTCTAATAGCCAAGCCTTCTCCATCATGAGGCTCAATACTACACAGTATTCTAGAGGTTTTATTCCAGCTGTGACCAAGTTGTGGAATGATCTTCCTAGTTGGGTAGTTGAATCAGTAGAACTTCAAAAGTTCAAAGTTGCAGCAAATGTTTTTATGTTGACCAGGCTGACATGAGTCTTTATAGTTTATGTATTAAATACTGTATCTGTTTTGACATTGTTACTGTTTTTAGAATGATTTATTGTTAATTTGTTCTCATCATTTATTTATTTCCTTATTTCCTTTCCTCACTGGGCTATTTTTCCCTATTGGAGCCCTTGGGTTTATAGCATCTTGCTTTTCCATCTAGGGTTGTAGCTTGGTTAGTAATAATAATAATGGTGGTTTCTTCCTTGTTTAACACAGAAGACACTGACACAGTTCTGGAGTGAGGGAGGAAGGCGAGTCAAGACTTCCTTTTCCATAGAGCCATAACATCTCGTCTCTCTTCTTTGGCTTCTTTTGCACCAAAATTGTCAACTGTGCATAGACAGGCTCACTAATAGAAGAATGAGGCTTCTAGGTAGTCCAGCGCCAAGAAGTCTTTGAACCTTAAACAGCCCTTTCATGGTAAGAGGGCTCATGGAAGAGGAGGGAAGTCTGGAAAACATGGTCTCTCCCATTCCTCCCGCCCTACCAGCGATGGGGAAATGCCTGAGATGCAGGTAGCAGAGATGGGAGTTCCATGGGTCTGATACTTGGACTGTCAAGATCCTCTGAGCAGGGTACTATGTCCTGTTCACCACCTTTCACATTCTCAGAAATATCTTTCAGTGATGTTATCTTCCTTCATGAGGGGATCAGCGAAGGATCTCGCCCTTGCGGCAGAAGTCCAGACCGTACTAGAGAAGAGCGCTCTTGAGGAGGTCATCAGCGAGTCCGTATGCTTCTCCAGTTGATACTTTCTTATTATAGAGAAGACTTATGGAGTCTGGAGACCAGTCATAGACCTCTCAATCTTGAATGAGCTTGTTCTTCAGACTCCATTAAAGATGGAGACTGCAGTGCAGATACTCTCAGATGGACTGACAGACCGGGAGACTTCATGATCACACTGGCTCTAAAAGACGCATATTTCCAAATCCCAATTCATCCATTGTCAAGGAAGTATTTAGGGTTCATCCTACATGAAAAGATATACCAGTTTTAAGTGCTGTGCTTTGACCTGTTCATAGGCCCTCAAATGTTCACAAGAGTGTTCACACTTGTCTTAACTTGGGCCCATGCCAACAGCATTCGTTTTCTTTGGTACCTAGACAACTGGTAGACTTGGTGGAAACCCTTCTCCTACACTGAGACAGGCTTTTCGCATTTTACCTTCACCTGTTGGTCGGGGTGAATTTTAGAAGTCTTCACTGCAACCGTCTCAGGCTGGTATATCATGGAATGCAGATAAACACCTGATTAGGAAAACTGTTTCCATACCAAAGCAGAATCGAGAGATTCAAGGAAGTGGCTCGTCCATTTCTCATGCAAGGCTCACTACAAGCTCATCTGTGGGAGCGCTTGTTAGGGCAGCTGATTTCCCTGGAACGTCTGGTTTCAAGCGGCCACCTTCACATTCGATCTCTCCACTGGCAGGTGAAGACCTTCTGGTCTCAACATAGGGACACTCCGGAGCTTCTGGTTCTGGTAGGACTAGAGCAAAAGAGAGACTTGAGTTGGTGGGCGCTAGATACCAATCATCTCTTATTCTTTCTAACTATAGAAACCTGAGTTCTTTACGCAAATTTACGCACCAGCGATTAACCCCATAAGCCCCAGCTGGAATCAAAGTGGTTTGATAGTGAGCAAGTGGGAGGGCTGGGCTTCCTAACTACGCACTGGTATTAGCTAGTCGGTTGGTGTAGTGTTAGCGGACTGCAGCCGAGTGTAGCATGCAGACTGCCTGATCGAGATACTGACTTCGCTCCAGCTACACTACAAGGTTAAGGCAGAAAATAAATCAAAGCAATTCGAACACTAGGCACCACTTCTTGATTTGATTCTGGGCAAGTGAGTTCAACAAGTAATTGTAATCTTGAGGTACGATTGTTTTGTGTGCAAATCATACATTTGCAGTTATACAAATAACAAGTTACTTGACCATTACTGTACCTGAAGAAAATGAAAGGCTAAGTGAGGAAAAGAAAATACAGAGTATAAAAAAATATTTGTTTATACTAAAGAAAAACTAAAAATCCTATAATTAGGAAAAAGAAAGTGAACAGAAATGCCTTACATGGAAAATTGATACTGTACTAAGAAGAGTGTAAGAAGTATACTGTAGTACATACAGAGGCACATTTTTATCACCAAAGCCCTATACAGAACAAAGTACACATAGATACTGAAGGGACATAATATTAAATATTCTCTTTTTCAATATTTAACTTAGCCGGTGATTATATAGCTGCAACTCTGTTGCCCGACAGACAACTCTACGGTAAAAACTCGCCAGCGATCGCTACACAGGTTGCGGGTGTGCCCAACAGCGCCATCTGTCGTCCAGATACCCAATACTCAATGTAAACAAAGACTCAATTTTCTCTCTGTCGAGCTATCGACAAGACGTACTTACTCGCTGTTGCTAAACTGGAGTTTTTTCACAACTAATTGGTGAAGTACTTTATTCTAGTTTTGAGCTTTCGCTATGCAGGTGTTTTATCTTCATCTTAAATCTTGAACTCGTTTTGGATAGATTTAATTTTGGTGACAAAGAGAGTATGGACTTTCTTTCACTTTTAAATGGCCAACCCTTCCCTTAGACGGAAGTGTGTTTAGGCTTTTAGTAATTATATCACGTTATAGATTTTCCTCTATATATTTTATATCTCTCCGCCTTTATTAGGCCTCTTCGATTAACTTTCCATTTATTATAAACATATAAAAATAATTTTAATGTTTTGTTTATATAGACCTTTCCTGAGAGTAGGCGGTCCTAACTTGGAAACCGAAGTTAATCAACGTTGAGCCCTTTATATCGTAATTAGCTTTTAAAGAGCTAAGGATTTAAAACTTTTTAAATGTAATATTTTATGAAAGAATTTCTTTGATAGTCTTCGTACTGTTTTCAAAGATGAACTAATGTTTAGTTTATTTATGCTACGCAGTTGTTGACGTTCAGGACGTTCAACATGCGCTCTATCGTTACGATAGAGAGAGAGTGTATCACGGTTTCACTTTGCAGTAAGAGTAAATCGATTCTGACGTTTTGTTCATTCTTTCTTAGCTTAAATGTTTTAAATTCTATTTTAAAGGAACTTTTTAATTGAAAAACCTTTCAGTTTTTTCCTTTAGTCAAATAACATGTTTTTTTTTGACGAAATATAATTGTGCTCTTCTCTTAGGTGCGAAATCAAGAGAGAAAGAGAGAGAGAGATAGAGACGGAGGGAGAGAGAGGAGAGAAAACGTTCCGTTCAAGCGGGTAACGTTGTTCTCGAGTTACTCTCGTCCCTAGTCGCTGTACGGGGAGGAAGGATAAAACGTTTTAGTTTTTTATTCTCGTCCCCAGGCTATGTGCGGTGAGAGATTGAAAACGTAGTTATATGAACTAGTGTTTAGTCTCTTTCCCAGCCACTGATTTTTTTATCTTAAAATATGTTTTCTGTTTTTTGCTGGTATTAATGAGCTTGCATTATACGACTGATTTCGCAATTACTACCTTTTAATGAAGGGTAGAATTGCGTGTTTCAGGTAGAAATCAGTTAAAGTTTCGATTTCAGTGAAATAAGTGCAAAACAGAAAATCGAAGTGATAAAGTGATATGCGCAAAGTGTTACAGTGTTGCGTCCGAGGGTTCGTCTGTTCGTGCCTGTCGTTCACCTAGTCCGGGACCTCTTACATGCTCCCAAGCCCAGGGGAGAAGTAATGTCAAACGACTTATGGGTTCGAGAGGCCTTGACCAACGAACAGACGTTTTCCCTCTATGGTATCGGGTGGATCTTACCAAGATCTCCCCTACCATAAGACGAGAGAGACGTTGTTTCTCCTCGTCATCCGAAGGCTTTTCGCATAAGAAACCTGTCACAAGGTTTCGAAGCCCTTAAGCGAAAGTCAGTCCTTTCAGGACAGGTCCAGCGTCCTGGTTACAACCATTAGGACAGCTCTGACCCTATGCAGTCATCGGATAACTGCTCGCCGCCTAACAAAAGCGTAACACAGACTCCGAGAGTCTTTTTTTGTAGGCAAAGTGTTGCGGTCACAGACGTTACCCTCGTCTCTTACCACAACCATTTCCGTTGATCCTTAATGAGTTGTATGGCAAGACAGGCAGTATATGCTTGCCTCCCTTATGGAAGACTATTCTGCCGATTAGTCCGTTGAGTCTAGCTGTTTATCTCATCGATATCCTGGTCACGTCAGTCAGGTTGTTTAGAACCACACTCGATGCGGTCTCGTGTGGTTTTTCAGCCGCATTTGGACGTTAGGCCACTTGCTGATGCTCCTGTTGACGTTCAAGACGTTCACTAACAATCGGAGTTGACTTGTTTTGACGCTGTGCGTCAACCTCCGCATTCTAGAGTTGTTTTGACTGCTCAGTCTAGGCAGTCAAAGCAGTCTCGAGTGGACGCTGTGCGTCCTCACGCACCTGTTGTGGTTGACAGTTCAGTTGTTGACAGTTCACAGACTGTCAAGCAGTTACATGACGTTGCGTTCTGGTCCGCTACTAATGCACCAGTGAGTGTGGACTCTACTTGTAAAGCATTGCCACCACGGTAGGTCTCTCCCTTGCTTGAGACTCAGCTTTTATCGGACAAGGTTCCTTTAGATGAGGAAGTTGCTGTTCTCCCTACTACTGATATACCCTTGAGGACTCTGTCAGATGGAGTGGAGCCTAAAGCTGCTTAGCCTCCTATGGACTTTAATTAAATCATGATGATTTTTTTTTAAGGATCTTTGTCCGGATCTTTTTGTAACTGCTGCTCCTCGTTCGCCTAAACGTCAGAGCTTACACTAGGCCTAGCTACTTCGAAGCCGTTGTTTTTAAGCTAGTGCTCTCTCGCTCTCCTAGAGAGCTTTACGTTGGCTAGGCGACTGGTTTTTCACCAGGAGGAGTTTGGGGGATACAGCCTTTGCTTTCCCTTCTTTTAAACTGGTTTATAGAGCGAGAGTCTGATATGACACGAGAGAAGTTCTCGGCTTGGGAGTTCATGCCTCTGCCCAGATAGACTTCTCAATTCTCGTAGACTCCCTGGCGCCTGGCCAGGAGACGCTCCAAGTTGTTTACAGGTCAACTTCACAGCTGTTTTCGAGCCTTTGAAGTTTTGCTGTACAATTATGTCACGCATAACCAGGCTTTCAGGGATGGTAAACGGTACCGCCTCAGTCGCTAACCCCGTCTGTTGCCACACCTGCTCCCGTAGACCCTAAATGGGCTTTGCTGCAAGACATGCAGTCCAAGCTTGCGTCCTTAATAGAGGACTTTAATGCGGAGAAGGTTGCTACCGAACCTTCTGGCCAACAACCTTCCAACCGGTCGGTTGTGCGCCCTGTTGACGCTGAGGTAACCTACTCGCGTCTGCCAGTTGAGGTGGTTCCTCCACCGATGCGACCCAGTGTGGGTTGCCAGCCGCACGTTGACGTTAAGCGACGCTCGGAGGTGGTTGTTGACGTTCAGGACGTTCAACAACCAGCAGAGGTGACTTGTTTTGACGCAGTGCGTCAACCTCAGCAACCCGGTAGGGTGTTGACTGCACAACCCAGACGGTCTAGACAGTCTCAGGTTGACGCTGTGCTTCCTCGCGCACCCATGGTTGTTGACAGTTCACAGACTGTGCAGCAGTTCCATGATATTGCGTCCGGCTCCGTCACGCATCCACCAGTGCGACCGGACTCAGCGAGCCAGACGTTGCCCACTCCGTTGCCGTTTCCTCATCAGTTTTCGGATGAGGAACCCTCTGATGAGGACGTTGCTGAACAACAAGACGATCAGCCCCCAGAATAGATCAAGCCCTGCTATCCATCCAGAAGATGCTGAAGAAGGAACGCTGCTCAGTCAGGCTGTGGATGAGTCTGGTAGGGACGCTGTCATCCGTGGAACAATTTGTGTCACTAGGAAGACTACACCTCTGTCCTCTTCAATACCATCTAGCTTTTCACTGGAAAAAGGACAAGACGCTAGAAGCGGTCTCGATCCCGGTTTCCGAAAAGATAAAGTCTTGTCTGACTTGGTGGAAGGACAATATCAACCTAAGAGAGGGTCTTCCCCTGGCTGTTCAGACTCCCAACCACGTTCTCTTCTCGGACGCATCGGACGTGGGCTGGGGCGCGACACTAGACGGTTGGGAAGGCTCAGGACTGTGGAACTCGAGTCAGAGGAGCATGCATATCAACTGCAAGGAGCTGTTGGCAGTACATCTGGCCTTGAAAAGCTTCAAGTCTCTCCTTCGAGGCAAAGTGGTGGAAGTTAACTCGGACATCACCACGGCCTTGGCGTACATCTCCAAACAAGGAGGTACCCACTCACTGACGTTGTACGAGATCGCAAGGGACCTGCTCATCTGGTCAAAAGGTCAAGACATCTCCCTAGTAACGAGGTTCATCCAAGGCGACTTGAACGTCATAGCAGATTGTCTCAGTCGGAAAGGGCAAGTAATTCCAACCGAATGGACCCTCCACAAGGATGTGTGCAAGAGACTTTGGGCCACTTGGGGTAAAACCATCCATAGATCTCTTTGCAACCTCGCTGACCAAGAGGCTTCCAATCTATTGCTCTCCAGTCCCGGACCCAGCAGCAATACATATAGATGCTTTCCTCCTAGATTGGTCACATCTGGATCTCTACGCATTCCCACCGTTCAAGATTGTCAACAAGGTACTGCAGAAGTTCGCCTCTCACGAAGGGACAAGGTTGACGTTAGTTGCTTCCCTCTGGCCCGCGAGAGAAAGGTTCACCGAGATACTTCGATGGTTAGTAGACGTTCCCAGTAGTCTTCCTCTAAGGGTAGACCTTCTACGTCAGCCACACGTAAAGAAGGTACTCCAAAGCCTCCACGCTCTTCGTCTGACTGCCTTCAGACTATCGAAAGACTCTCGAGAGCTAGAGGCTTTTCGAAAGAAGCAGCCAGTGCGATTGCTAGAACAAGGAGAGCTTCTTCCATTAGAGTCTACCAATTGAAGTGGGAAGTCTTCCGAGACTGGTGCAAGTCAGTTTCTGTATCCTCGACCAGTACCTCTGTAGCTCAAATAGCTGTTTTTCTCTTATACCTGAGAAAAGGACGATCCCTTTCAGCTCCCACTATCAAGGGCTACAGAAGCATGTTGGCATCGGTCTTCCGGCATAGAGGCTTAGATCTTTCCAAACATAAAGATCTGCAAGACCTCCTTAAGTCTTTTGAGACCACCAAGGAGCGTCGTTTGGCTACCCCCGGATGGAGTTTAGACGTGGTACTAAGATTCTTCATGTCAGACAGGTTGGAGCCGTTACAATCAGCCTCCCTGAAAGATCTCACTCTTAAGACTCTTTTCCTGGTATGCTTAGCCTCGGCTAAAAGAGTCAGTGAGATTCATGCCTTCAGCAAGAACATAGGATTTTCGTCAGAAAAAGCCACTTGTTCGCTACAACTTGGTTTTCTAGCCAAAAATGAGCTGCCTTCTCGCCCTTGGCCTAAATCTTTCGATATCCCCAGCTTATCGGAGATCGTAGGCAATGAACTAGAAAGAGTCTTATGCCCTGTTAGAGCTCTTAAGTTCTATTTAAAGCGTACTAAACTTTTACAAGGCCAATCTGAAGCTTTATGGTGTTCAGTTAAGAAACCATCCTTGCCTTTGTCAAAGAATGCTTGGTCAGACTTTATCAGATTGTTAATACGAGAAGCTAATTCACATCTGAGTGAGGAAGACCGAACTTTGCTTAAGGTGAAGACGCACGAAGTTAGAGCTGTAACAACTTCCGTGGCCTTTAAGCAAAATATATCTCTGCAAAGTATAATGGACGCAACCAATTGGAGAAGCAAGTCAGTGTTCGCGTCATTTTACTTGAAAGATGTCCAGTCTCTTTACAAGAACTGCTACACACTGGGACCATTCGTAACAGCGAGTGCAGTAGTGGGTGAGGGCTCAACCACTACAATTCCCTAATTCCATACCCTTTTAATCTTTCTCTTGAAATGTTTTTATTGTTGTTTTTTGGGTTGTCTGGAAGGCTAAGAAGCCTTTCGCATCCTGGTTGATTTGGCGGGTGGTCAAAGTCATTTCTTGAGAGCGCCTAGATTAGGGGTTTTGATGAGGTCCTGTTGTATGGGTTGCAACCCTTGATACTTCAGATCCTAGGGGTCGATCAGCATCCTAAGAGGATCGCGAGGCTCCGTGAGGAAGACGTACTTAAAAGGCAGAGTAATTGTTCAAGTCGACTTCCTTACCAGGTACCTATTTATTTTGTTTTTGTTATTTTGATAACTTCTAAAATGAAATAAAAACTCTTAGCTCATAAAAGTGTAAACATATTGCTGGTCTCTACCCACCCCCCTGGGTGTGAATCAGCTATATAATCACCGGCTAAGTTAAATATTGAAAAATGTTATTTTGATAATAAAATAAATTTTTGAATATACTTACCCGGTGATTATAAATTAAAGAACCCTCCCTTCCTCCCCAATAGAGACGCAGTGGGACGAGGAGAAAATTGAGTCTTTGTTTACATTGAGTACTGGGTATCTGGACGACAGATGGCGCTGTTGGGCACACCCGCAACCTGTGTAGCGATCGTTGGCTAGTTTTTACCGTAGAGTTGTCTGTCGGGCAACAGAGTTGCAGCTATATAATCACCGGGTAAGTATATTCAAAAATTTATTTTATTATCAAAATAACATTTTTCTCACAGACTCACTTTTGCACTAGACCAGTCTTTCTCCTGCCTACATACTTTAACACTGCTGTAATTCTCAACACCTATCATTTTGCCTCTCAATTTCAAACTTCTTACATCTGAAAATACAACAAACTGCCTTATAAAATGAAGTAATTGACCTATTTGAAAAACTCGTTGATGCAAATAACCCTGAATCATGTCTTTCGTTGGGCAAAGCTGTTGAGGAAGGGCAAAATAATAATCCCTTTGATTGACAAGCTAAAGTACATTGCTTGAAATGTCCCTAATATAAATACCATTCACAAAGATAGGGAAAACCCTCAGACTAGGAAGAATGATCATGTGCTTTAGAAACAAAAAGTTCCATTAATATTTTGTGGTTGTATAAGAGTAATTGGATCATTTGATTTATTTCAATTGAAGGAATTAGACCATCTTAGAAAACCAATATGAATAGTTTAAGGATTTGAGTTCACAGAGAGTTGGATGGCTGATACACAAATAGTAGACACACGTAGCTCCTGGAGACCAAAGAGATTTTTAGGCTCGTTCATAGAGTTAACTACAGCTGTTTTTTCTTATCAGGAGAGAATTGGGCTAATTAATGTATTTTTGGTGAAAGTGTAATAATTATTACTAACAGTTACTAACTAGGTAAATACCATATATATCTTCATTTATAATAACAGATAATTATTTTCTTATAGGGTTTGGACGTCACAGTGGGATAAGCAGTCAAACTGATGATTACCTGAGTCACCGTCGTGCACAACGTCAAGAAATTACAGAAACTGGTGTTCCAGAAATTTGGAGTACATCACCTGTTGCTCCTCGGGATGAGTAAGTTTGATTAGTTTTTCATGCCGTTAAACCCAAGTTGTTTTTATACAATGCTGTACTCTATTTGCATAGGATCTG
This sequence comes from Palaemon carinicauda, assembly GCF_036898095.1. Lineage (NCBI taxonomy): Eukaryota > Metazoa > Arthropoda > Malacostraca > Decapoda > Palaemonidae > Palaemon > Palaemon carinicauda. Next base: position 5,101,676 of record NC_090737.1, read on the forward strand.
AATTTGAAACTTCTTGCTCCGAAGGTAGCTTCTTACTAGCTGGCCTACGCTAAAATGACAGTGGAAAGGAAGAATCTTATTAATAACTGCACATAAATCTTTATTTGTTCCGGCACTACATGCAAACCCTTACGCACTTTAAAGTGAGGATCTATTTCGGTGATAGCTGAAACTAGCCATTAATTTTTTGCGAGATGTAACTAGCCTCAGCTTGGTAGCGGGGTTAGACCAACCATCCCGCTCACGCCTGCACTAGTAACTGAGCGTCACTTCTTATTTCGGCTTGGTAGAGTAAAAATGTAGTCTTGCTCTCCCATCAAAACCTTTTAACCGGCTTACTATTGAAAGCAACTGGCTTAAGGAGATTAAAAATCCTTTTCAGAGTGTGACCCTGTACTTCCCTTAGGTGTAGACATTGTTGCTTCCCTTAGCGAAGCAACAGCGGCCACCACCAAGGGAGTCTTCTGTTGCCGCTTACGGCAACTCCTACCTTCCTTGGGGCTTTCTGGTCTCCTCTCCAAGGAATGACTTCCAAGGATGCTACAGGTATCTGCAGCACTCTATGCTTCTGCTTACCTTCATTCCTGCAGCTCCAGCATAGGAATGAGGGCAGGGGCAGACATGTACCCCTTGGGTTTCCAGTCGGGGGATCCCTTCAGGGTGAATCCAGAAATTAGCTTCATCTATGTTTCACAGGCAGCTTTTGATGCCGACCTTTATTGAGTGAGCTGCCCAAAGGTCTGCCTCCAGGTGTTGGGCAACTTTCCCTTCTGAGGGAGAATTACCCTCCACAAGCCAGTGTCCAGCATCTTCCCGCTTGCTGGGAGAATTGCCGGCAGTGGCAAGTGGGGTTGGTCGTCTTTCGGCCCGCGGAAGAGAGGGCCTTTGCCTAAGTGGTTTCCCCCATGGGGATTCCTACGGCGGCATTTCGATTTGTCCATGCCCCACTCAAGCTCTTCAGAGCAAAGCTATTCAGAGCTTGGCAAGGAAGAAGTTGGGCCACTGCTATCAGTTCCTGCTCCTCGCCGTTGTACCCTCAGGTTACAAACGAATATCATGATTAATTGCCCTTTTGGGTCTTTGCCGCAGATGTTGATGCCTGTCCCCGCTTCTCCCATCAATGAGTTTTATAGGCTATAAATCTTTGTGGTTATTGCCAACATTGTGCCTGTTGGGCACAACAAAACTCATGGAGCTTTGTTGTGGCCTCACGGTTTCAACCTTTTACCAGGCAGAGACTGCTCATATACTATAACTCTTTGGGGTTATTACCTACATAGTGCCTTTGGAACACAGCAAAGCTCATGGGGCTTTGTTAGGCAAGGCCCTTTTCGATAGTTCGGAAGGGAAGACTTTTCTCCTCTTGGAAAGGTTGCTGGTACAACACGTCTCCCGTAGCCCTACTTGTCATTTACGAGCGAATGCCTCCGTTAGAAGCACATAACGCTTCTCGCCAAGCTTCTATGGGAGTTGGATTGTATAAGAGTGCTTTGGGTCATACAGCTTTGGAATGTGTGAGCCAAGACCCAAATGTTGCGAGAGTCTTGCACAGCGTTGCACACCCACTTACTGAGCACTTCTGAGGTGGGTGGGCAAGAACCTCTGCCTGACGGAGATCTGCGTGTGACCTAGGTCACTCGCCAACCTCTTAGCGAGTTTGTAAGAGGCTACGCGCCCACATGCCATGCTTTGACATTGATTCACCATGGGTGTGCACTACCACTGTTGCACACACTCATTCACCACCGCAGTATTCTCTGGCAGCGAGACTGGAGTCACAGGTGCCCGCCACCTTGCCTGTACACACCAATACAGGGGCACGCTGATCCTCACCTCACGATGTTCGCGCCAATGTTCACCTCGTCATTAGATAGTTCAGTAATCACGCTTGCTGGGGATCTCCGCTCTACCTGTTCGCCCTACTTTGGTAGTGGGCGAGAGCTCGCGGATTTGAAATGCTCGAGTAGAGCATACGCGCTTCCCTGTGTAGAACTGGTATTATAATAATAATAATTATTATTATTATTGTTATTATTATTATTATTATTATTATTATTGTTATTATTATTATTATTTGCTAAGCTACAACCCTTGTTGGAAAATCAGGATGCTATAAGCTCAGTGGCCTCAACAGGGAAAATATCTAGGAATAAAGACCAGGCAAAGTCTTTCCATTTAAAGAAAGAATAGAGATGATGAAACGGTCAGCACCCACGTTTTTTTTTCGCAGGCCGTTTTGTCAGCATAGCAATGGCAAAGGCTGCTGGGGTACCTGGCCTCCTTAGAGAAATGTGCATTCATTCTACATTGACAGCTGAAGACCTCTTGGTCTCAGCATTTAGACTCTTCAAAAATCATGGTTCTGATAGGGTTAGAGATACCTGAGCTGGGACTAAGACAAAATCAGGCTGTAGCGGATTCTAAGTTCGGCCCTTCCGTGTTCAGTGTCTCATTTTGTAACAGATGACCTAGACCATAAAATAATAACTTCCGGTTGATAAATTGCCTGATTTTGTGCTTCCCTGATTCCAAAGATATGCTACAGTGATCCTATTGTTTAACATTTCCCTTGCCTCTGTTTCAATTGAAGGACAAGGGCTTATATTTGTAGATACCCCCAAAAAACACTCAATTCAGGTTGATGATGAGTTATTTCCTATATTGAGGGCATCAGGTCCTTGTCCTACCTTATGTATGTGTTAAGAAGAGAGCTTCTGAATTCCCTATCCTGAAGTTTAAAAAAAAAAAAATTCAACACAAAAAGCTTTCTCTACATGGCATTATGGCATTTGAACTGAGGAAAGGATAGATATCTTTCTATTTTTTTTAGTTTTTAAGGGAATTGATCATGAATATAGTACTGTAGTTCATTTATCACTTGGGGATAAAACAAAGAAATTTGAATAATGAATAATTTCTAAACATTACTTCCTAATAAATTAAAGGAGAAAATTATTTTAAAGATAATGTGGTATGAGTTGCCTTTTTCATCTATGTAGAATTGTGAATTGATATTTTTGTTTTGTTTTAATAGTTCAGATGCTGTCAACACAGACGATGAAAGAAAATTATTGGCTTCTCTAAGAGATGGAAAGGACGGAGATTCAAATTCGGACGATAATAAGAAGAGAAGAAAAAAGAAAAAGAAAGAGAAAAAGAAGAAGCACAAGAAAGAAAAAAAAAAGAAGAAAAAGAAAAGAAAGGTATCCAAGAGCTCGGACTCATCATCAGAGAGTGATTCGGATTCGGATGTCAATGATCAGGAATACAAGTGGATAGAGAAAAGGAGTAAGTAGTATATTTCATTTATAGTTTTATTGGTCTTATTAAGTTATCCAGCAAATTCTTATTTGTTCCAACACAGAGTACTTACCTCGAACTACTTTCTTAGGAGTATCTGGGATCTCCTACCAACCGACCAGAATTTTGTGTAGTTTCCCCTATCTCCGTTTTCTATAGTGGGTACCTCTGGCGGAGGAATACGCGCCATGAGGCGACCCGGGGTCAGAGAGCGTGCTTGGCCAGGTCTCAGTCATCAGTAAGTTTTTGGTCGCGACGTGATTAACATCTCGCCACGGTCTCTTCACCCAGTGCGACCCTTTGTGTCTTCACACGGTACCCACGCGGTCCCCTTGTGTTCATTCCTTAACCTTATCCACCTCTTTCCTCTGTGTCCCTGTGTCGATTGGTGCTTAATATATTTCATTTATAGTTTTATTTGTCTTATTAAGTTATCCTGCAAATTCTTATATTTAAGAGAGTCAGTGGCACATTTTAATGGATTAGAACTATATTCTGATTTTAATACAGTAACCAAAATAAAGGCTTAAGCATTCTTTTAATTTAGGAACTCATAAGTTTTTATTAAGTTATCCAGCAAATTCTTATTTGTTCCAACACGGAGTACTTACCTCGAACTACTTTGGTAGGAGTATCTGGGATCTCCTCCCAACCGACCAGAATTTTGTGTAGTTTCCCCTATCTCCGTTTTCTATAGTGGGTACCTCTGGCGGAGGAATACGCGCCGTGAGGCGACCCGGGGTCTCGCGCAAAAAAGCACTCAAAAGAACCAAAATCACAAGCAAAGGAATGCACGGGTAAACACCTAAGATGCTATGAAAGGAGTGACGTAGTTGGCGTGGGTGGAGATAGTGGTAGTAGCAATCAGCAGTGGATGTAGAACGGCACCTCGTAGTAACGGGGATATTTGAAGAGGAGATATCTAAATGGCACGAGACCTCTGATAGTGGTTTTCACGCCCCAGTTACTATATACCGACACCTAATTTAGGTGAGCGAGCTGGGTTCATCCCTGGCATTCCTATGCAACTTTTTTTTCTGGTAATATATAGCAGTTATATATCTTAGAAATGATGCTAAAGGAGCATTTCACTGGGCGGCACAGGTCTCTCGTCCAGAAATAGATTTTTCCTTCGTCAAAATCCCTTTTTGGTCGCGACGTGATTAACATCTCGCCGCGCTCTCTTCACCCAGTGCGACCCTTTGTGTCTTCACGCGGTACCCACGCGGTCCCCCTTGTGTTCATTCTTTAACCTTATCCACCTCTTTCCTCTGTGTCCCTGTGTCGATTGGTGCTTAGTGTATTTCATTTATAGTTTTATTTGTCTTATTAAGTTATCCTGCAAATTCTTATACAGTATTTAAGAGAGTCAGTGGCACGTTTTAATGGATTAGTACAATATTCTGATTTTAATACAGTAACCAAAATAAAGGCTTAAGCATTCTTTTAATTTAGGAACTCATAAGTTTTTATCAGCATATAGGAATGAAATGTTCATGTCATGGAATGTCTGTTACAGTTGGCTTCATAAATTCCGGTACACTGACGTCTCCTTAGCTTCCTGTGAAGTGTACTGGAAATAATGAAACCAACTGTACAACCATATTTTTTCACTGTAGGCATTATAACAGGGTCTTTGGAATGTCCAATCAGCCCTTAGCTGCACCCACATTATAGCCTTCTACTTCATCCCTCTACCTGCTTTCTATTTTCTATTTTTGAATATGTAACTTCCCTGGTAGTTACATACATATATAGCGGGATTAAGCTATATATATATATGTAACTACTAGGTAAGTATATTTAAAAATTTATTTTAAAATAGAGATACCATTTTTAAATATGTAACTTCCCTGGTAGTTACATATATATAGCTTAATCCCGCTATATATTTGTAACTACCAGGTAAGTATATTTGAATATTTATTTTTGAATAAAAAGACCATTTTGCTATCCAACTGCTTTTAGCTCTTACATGAAAGTGCAATTGCACGATTCCTCCTTCCCCTGCACCTTGGAGCTGAATGTCTTCCCAGCTTAAGCACGTAGCCCTATGGCTAGAATTCTATTAATATACCAATTCATCCATAATCTACAATTCCAAGTCCTCTTCACTACCTCTGCTAACAAAGTTGGAAGGAGGCTATGTTTTTGCCCCTGTGTGTTTGTTTGTTTTTGAAAAACTTTCTGGCCACAACTTTCGGGGATTAATTGTTATTTTGAGACATGGAAGTTATTCAATTTTGAAAGGTCAAGGTCGAGCAAAAGGTTGACTGAATTAACCCTAACCTAAACCCCAAGTTCGTACATAGTTGTCACACAGACTTCGAATAGGCCTATGGTCTAAATCAGTGGTTCTTAAACTTTTTTGCCTTGCGCCCCCCTTCTGCATTAAGCATAGGTCCCACGCCCCCCCTCCCCACCCTTGAAATTTTTGCCAAAGTAGAAAGTACCGTATGTATGTATGTATGTATTGTTTTTATAAACAATATGTTGCGTTTTGTATGCTAATATACTTCATTGGTTATGTGAGTATATGGATGAATGATAGATCTTTATTTCATTGCTGTTGATTTTTTATAGGAATGCACTGTACTATATTTCAATAGAATAAACAATGTTCATAGAAAATGGGTAAAATAAATATATTATGATGAAACAAAATTTTATCATAATTTTTTTTCAAACTGTTCTAGCATTATACAGATTACAGTTATTACATTGATAGAAAATACTAGAAAAAATACTAATTACTGCAAAAATGAACCTAATTTTTACTCTTAATACAACCAATCATGGATCATGACCACATCAAAGAATATTACACATCCTCCTTAGTAATTGATTTATCCATATTTATGTAGTATTGTAAAACAAAAGACATCATAATTACTACATTTTTATTTTCATTGTTACTATTTTAACTACTTGCGCCCCCCTTGAAAGCTCCTGGTGTCCCCCTAGGGGGCGCACCCCCCAGTTTAAGAATCACTGGTCTAAATTGATTCTGGGAAAGGCAAGCTGGTTTCGAGAAATAAGCTGCCGTGGTGGAGGTCTGCAATTCATGAGTTCCTGATGACTGGCAGATGCTAACTGTTTTCTGACTGTTAGGCATTTACTTATTGAATGCGACCCCAGTCTAGAGGATATCAGAGAACGAGTCCTCACTGAAGCTTTTACTGTAATGAGGATGGTAGGTATATCCTCACTGAGATTCTTGGAGGAGATATTGTTTATGATGCAATTGGGACCTGGCCTTCTTACTCGTTTTTGAATTTTATATTAGATTTTAAATGTTTGATTTTTCAATATTTAACTTAGCCGGTGATTATAATAGCTGCAGCTCTGCTGCTCGACAGAAAACTCTACGGAAAAAATCCGCCAGCGATCGCTATGCAGGTAGGGGGTGTACTTCAACAGCGCCATCTGTCGTCCAGATACCCAGTACTCATTGTAAACAAAGAACTCAATTTTCTCTCTGTCGTGCTACCGGCAAGACCTACTAATTCGCTGTTGCTAACTGGATTTGTTTTCACAACTATTTGGTGAAGTACACTATTCTAGTTTTGAGCTTTCGCTGTGCAGGCTTTCTCTTCAATAAATCCTTGCATTCTTTTTTTGATATCGGATTATTTGTTGATGACTTTGGATAGTTTTTGAATTCCCCTTTGACCAATTCAAAATGGCTGACCCTTCTCAAGTCCCAAAATTCAGGAAGTGTAATGCTAGGGACTGTTCAAGGCGTCTTCCGAAGGCCTCTATCGATCCTCACACCGTTTGTTCCAATTGTCGGGATAAAACCTGTCAATTGGAAGATCGATGTGAGGAATGCGTTGGGCTTTCGGAATTCGATTTTATCGAATTCCAAAAATATACACGTAGGCTAGAGAGAGATAGAGTCAGGAGAAGTTCATCTCGTTCTGTTGATTTTTCCTCTCCTCATGCCCCACAACCTATTCCTTCCCCTGTAGTGGTTGCTCCTAATCCCCCTTCTGGCACTCAGGAACCTTCGATGGCTGATATGATGCGTGCCATCCAAGCTCTGGGTGAGAGAGTTGAGTCCCTGGCTAGTGACCGTAACCAGCTCATGGCGGACGTCAAGGAGCTGAAGTGTAAAAGTGCAGTGGGAAGTGATAAAGTGAGTGATAGTGTTGTGGATAGTGTTGCGCTTGAGGGTTCGTCTGTTCGTGCCTGTCGTCCTCCTAGTCCGGGACCTCTTGCAAGCTCCCAAGTCCAGGGGAGAAGCAATGTCGTACGACCAATGGGTTCGAGAGGCTTTAATCAGCGAACAGACGTTCCCTCCGTGGTTTCGAGCGTATCTACCCAAGATCGCCCCACCCACACAAAGACGAGAGAGCCCATTTATTCCTTGTCTGCGGAAGAGGTTTCTCGCAAGAAACCATGGACCAAGGTCTCACGACCACTTAAGCGCAAGTCGGTCCCTTCCGCGCAAGTCCAACGGCCCAGTTGTAGCCACTGGGTCAGTTCGGACTCGCTGCAGTCTTCCGATGACTGCTCACCTCCTAAGAGAGGCAAAGCGGTACCGCCTCAGGCAGTTACACCGTCTGTCGCCGCACCTGCTCCTGCAGACCCTAAGTGGTCTTTGCTGCAGACCATGCAGTCCCAATTAACGTCTCTGATGCAGGACTTTCGTGCGGAGAAGGTTGCTGCTGCACCAGCCTCTTGCCTACAACCAACCACACACTCGGTTGTGCGTCCTGTGGACGCTGAGGCGACCTTCTTGCGCACTCCAGCTGAGAGAGTCCCGCCACCCATGCGTTCCAGTGTGCCCTGCCAGCCGCATGTTGATGTTCAGCGACGCACGGAGCCTTCCGTTGACGTTCGCGAGGTACAACAACCGTCAGTTGTTTTGTTTTGACGCGGTGCGTCAACCTCCGCAACCCAGTGTGGTTGCCACTGCTCACCCACATCAGACTAGACAGTCTGGAGTAGACGCTGTGCGTCCCCGCGCTGCTATGGTTGTTGCCAGCTCACAGACTGGGCAACAGTTCCATGACGTTGCGTCCGGTTCAGTCACGCGTGCACCCGTGCGACCGGACTCAGCTAACCAGCCGTTACCTACTCCATTGCCGCTTCCTCCTCAATACTCGGATGATGGACTTTCTGATGATGATGATGCGGCACACGTTGATGAACCACATTCGGACCTTGACGAGCCTAAGTCCACGCAACCCTCTTTGGACTTTAGAAAAGTTCTTGCTCTGTTCAAAGAGATGTTTCCGGACCAGTTTGTGTCTGTGGCTCCGCGCTCTCCTCCGTCAGAGTTTGTATTAGGTACGCCGTCATCCTCGCCTGCCTTTACTAGACTCGTCCTCGCACGCTCGTCCAAGAGAGCTTTACGAGTGATAGGAGAATGGATGCAGTCCAAAAAGAGTCTAGGGAAGACAGCCTTTACGTTTCCACCTGCTAGACTCTCTTCCAGATCGAGCGTCTGGTATGCCACGGGAGAAGTTCTCGGCGTGGGAGTTCCTGATTCTGCCCAGGGCGACTTCTCAAGTCTTGTAGACTCTCCCCGCAGGCTAGCCATGAGACGCTCTAAGATATGTTGGTCATCTTCGGACCTAGACCACCTGTTGAAAGGAATATTTAGAGCCTTCGAGGTCTTCAACTTTTTAGACTGGTGTCTGGGAGCTTTGAGCAGGAAGATCTCCCCGACAGAGAAGGAAACTTCCTTGCTCATCATGTCCTGCATGGACAAGGCCATACGTGACGGGTCTAATGAGCTTGCTGCATCGTTTGTATCCGGAGTCCTCAAGAAGCGTGAGAACCTTTGCTCTTTCCTGTCAGCTGGAGTGACACCTTGTCAAAGCTCCGAACTTCTGTTTGCTCCTCTTTCTAAGTGCCTTTTTCCAGAGGACTTGATTAAGGAGATTGCTGCTTCTTTGATACAGAAGGACACTCATGACCTGGTTGCGTCCTCTGCCCGCAAAGCCACCCCTTTGCCTACCTTGTCAGCTAGACCAAGGATGGACACTCCAGCGTCCCGATTTATTCCGCCCTTTCGTGGCAGAGCCTCCAGCAGAGGAGGTGCTCGTGCCGAAGGGAGACGTGGGAAGAAGAAAGGAACCAAGTCCTTTAAAGGCAGAGTCTGACTGCCAGCTTCTTCAGACAGCAGTGGGAGCCAGACTCAAGTACTTCTGGCAGACCTGGGAGAAGAGAGGCGCAGATGCACAATCTGTGAAGTTGCTCAGAGAGGGGTACAAGATCCCGTTTGTACGAAAACCCCCTCTAGCAACGTCTCCCATCGATCTCTCTCCCAGGTACAGAGAGGAAGACAAGAGACGAGCATTGAAACAGGAGGTGTCTCTCTTACTAGAAAAGGGAGCGGTAGTCAAAGTCCTGGACCATCAAACCCCGGGCTTCTACAACCGTCTCTTCTTAGTGGCAAAGAAGACAGGAGGGTGGAGACCGGTGCTAGACGTCAGTGCGCTGAATGTCTTTGTCACAAAGCAGACGTTCTCCATGGAGACCACAAAGTCCGTTCTAGCAGCGGTCAGAAGGGAAGACTGGATGGTCTCTTTAGACCTAAGGGACGCATACTTCCACGTCCCCATCCACCCAGACTCCCAACCTTTTCTGAGATTTGTTTACGAAAAGGTTGTCTACCAGTTTCAAGCCCTGTGCTTTGGCCTAAGCACAGCTCCTCTTGTGTTTACGAGGCTGATGAGGAATGTAGCCAAATTCCTTCATTTAGCGGACATCCGAGCCTCCCTCTATTTGGACGACTGGCTTCTAATAGCTTCTTCCAGTCGTCGCTGTCTGAAGGATCTAAAGTGGACTCTAGATCTGACCAAGGAATTGGGTCTCCTTGTCAATATGGAAAAGTCTCAAGTGGTCCCATCCCAAACTATTGTGTATTTAGGGATGGAGATTCACAGTCAAGCTTTTCGGGCTTTTCCGTCGGCCCCCAGAACAAGTCAAGCCCTGTTATGCATCCAGAACATGCTGAAGAAGGAACGATGTTCAGTCAGGCAGTGGATGAGTCTGATAGGGACACTAGCATCCCTGGAACAGTTCGTATCGTTAGGAAGACTACACCTCCGTCCTCTTCAATATCACCTAGCTGTTTACTGGAAAAAGGACAAAACGCTAGAAGCGGTCCCGATCCCCATTTCCAAGAAGATGAAGTCTTCCCTGACTTGGTGGAAGGACAGTATCAGCCTCAGAGAGGGTCAGCCCCTGGCTGTTCAGACTCCCAACCACGTTCTCTTCTCAGACGCATCGGACACAGGCTGGGGCGCGACATTGGACGGTCGGGAATGCTCGGGAACTTGGAACTCGAGTCAAAGGACAATGCATATCAACTGCAAGGAGCTACTGGCAGTTCATCTGGCCTTGAAAAGCTTCAAGTCTCTCCTTCAAGGCAAAGTGGTGGAGGTGAACTCGGACAACACCACGGCTTTGGCGTACATCTCCAAGCAAGGAGGGACCCACTCTATGACGTTGTACGAGATCGCAAGGGACCTCCTCACCTGGTCAAAAGGTCTAAACATTTCACTAGTAACGAGGTTCATCCAAGGCAACTTGAATGTCATGGCAGATTGCCTCAGTCGGAAGGGACAAATCATTCCAACAGAATGGACCCTACACAAGGATGTGTGCAAGAGACTTTGGGCCACATGGGGCCAGCCAACCATAGATCTCTTCGCAACCTCGATGACCAAGAGGCTCCCAATATATTGCTCACCAATCCCGGACCCAGCAGCAGTTCATATAGATGCCTTTCTCCTAGATTGGTCACATCTAGACCTATATGCATTCCCCCGTTCAAGATTGTCAACAAGGTACAGCAGAAGTTCTCCTCTCACGAAGGGACAAGGTTGACGTTAGTTGCTCCCCTCGGGCCCGCGAGAGAATGGTTCACCGAGGTACTTCGATGGCTAGTGGACGTTCCCAGAACTCTTCCTCTAAGGGTGGACCTTCTACGTCAGCCACACGTAAAGAAGGTACACCAAGGCCTCCACGCTCTTCGTCTGACTGCCTTCAGACTATCGAAAGACTCTCGAGAGCTAGAGGCTTTTCGAAGGAGGCAGCCAGGGCGATTGCTAGAGCAAGGAGGACATCCACTCTTAGAGTCTACCAATCGAAGTGGGAAGTCTTCCGAAACTGGTGCAAGTCAGTATCGGTATCCTCGACCAGTACCTCTGTAACTCAAATAGCTGACTTCCTTTTATACCTGAGGAAAGAACGATCTCTTTCAGCTCCCACTATCAAGGGTTACAGAAGCATGTTGGCATCAGTCTTCCGTCACAGAGGCTTAGATCTTTCCAACAACAAAGATCTACAGGACCTCCTTAAGTCTTTTGAGACCACGAAGGAGCGTCGTTTGGCTACACCTGGTTGGAATTTAGACGTGGTACTAAGATTCCTCATGTCAGAAAGGTTCGAGCTGCTACAATCAGCCTCCTTTAAAGATCTCACTTTAAAGACACTTTTCCTGGTTTGCTTAGCCACAGCTAAAAGAGTCAGTGAGATTCACGCCTTCAGCAGGAACATCGGATTTTCATCTGAAACGGCTACATGTTCTCTACAACTTGGTTTTCTAGCCAAAAATGAGCTACCTTCTCGTCCTTGGCCGAAATCGTTCGATATTCCAAGCCTATCAAATATGGTTGGAAATGAACTAGAAAGAGTCTTATGCCCTGTGAGAGCTCTTAAGTTCTATTTAAGACGAACTAAACCTTTACGAGTACAGTCAGAAGCTTTATGGTGTTCAGTTAAGAAACCATCTTTGCCTATGTCAAAGAATGCTTTATCCTATTTTATCAGACTGTTAATACGAGAAGCTCATTCACATCTGAGTGAGGAAGACCAAGCTTTGCTGAAGGTAAGGACACATGAAGTTAGAGCTGTCGCAACTTCAGTGGCCTTTAAACAAAATAGATCTCTGCGAAGTATAATGGACGCAACCTATTGGAGAAGCAAGTCAGTGTTCGCGTCTTTTTATCTTAAGGATGTCCAGTCTCTTTACGAGAACTGCTACACTCTGGGACCATTCGTAGCAGCGAGTGCAGTAGTGGGTGAGGGCTCAACCACTACAATCCCCTAATTCCATAACCTTTTTAATCTTTCTCTTGAAATGTTTTTATTGTTGTTTTTGGGTTGTCCGGAAGGTTAAGAAGCCTTTCGCATCCTGGTTGATTTGGCGGGTGGTCAAATTCTTTTCTTGAGAAGCGCCTAGATTAGAGGTTTTGATGAGGTCCTGTGGTATGGGTTGCAACCCTTCATACTTCAGATCCTAGGGGTCGCTCAGCATCCTAAGAGGATCGCGAGGCTCCGTAAGGAAGACGTACTTAAAAAGGCAGAGTAATTGTTCAAGTCGACTTCCTTACCAGGTACCTATTTATTTTGTTTTTGTTATTTTGATAACTTCTAAAATGAAATAAAAAATCCTTAGCTCATAATAATGTAAACATTTATTGCTGGTCTCTACCCACCCCCCTGGGTGTGAATCAGCTATTATAATCACCGGCTAAGTTAAATATTGAAAAATGTTATTTTGATAATAAAATAAATTTTTGAATATACTTACCCGGTGATTATAAATTAAAGGACCCTCCCTTCCTCCCCAATAGAGACGCAGTGGACCGAGGAGAAAATTGAGTTCTTTGTTTACAATGAGTACTGGGTATCTGAACGACAGATGGCGCTGTTGAAGTACACCCCCTACCTGCATAGCGATCGCTGGCGGATTTTTTCCGTAGAGTTTTCTGTCGAGCAGCAGAGCTGCAGCTATTATAATCACCGGGTAAGTATATTCAAAAATTTATTTTATTATCAAAATAACATTTTAATCTTATATTATTAATTGTTCATTAAGCCATACTCCAATCAGCATCAAGTTTTTGAGTACAGATGTAGTGTTTTGCCCTCGGGTGAACTTTTAATTTTCTTTTTCTTTCAGGAAGTGAATAATGGCTGTTAATTTAGTGATTGTGGGAAGCAAGAACTTGTGGGAGGATGGACTTTACACCCATCGTTTTTTGTTAACTGGCTAAGGGCATGAGATTGTTCCTAGTTATCCATGTGTGCTGAGTTTAGGTCATGGCCTCCTTGCAGTGCTAGACATATGCCTTGAAGAAGAGGAGAAGAGTTTTGCTACTTCCTTCCGCTCATCGGGTGCTTCTGCTTTTAGTGCCCTATGCTTGCTTCCCAGGCATGAGCAAGGAGCCTTCAGACTCAAGTTCGCCGCTCCCCGTTAGAGGTTTAAGGCTCTTATCAATTTGTACTGCCTCTGACTATAAGTATGACCTAAGAGGGCTTTGGCCTCCTTAGGTCATTCAGGCAGATTCCCAAGTGTGAGTGTCTCCTTGGTGATGCCAGTGGGGAAAGGGGTGTCAATGTGTCCCATGGCTCCCTCTTCCTGCCCCGGGCCCAAGGGCATTTTCCCCATGTGCTGATGGATGGTTCCCGTGATTTTCCTAGGCTAGCCACTCGTGTTTTCCCCCCTTCCCCTGTGCCACTCCCCAATCCTTGTGCCTGGGGCCCTGGGTCTTCTGCTCCCTGTAAGTATAACTTCCCTCCCCGTGTTGTGGTTCCTGTTGGAGTAACCCCTGCTGTTCTTCCCTTTGGAGAGTGTCAGTGTTTGGGTTTCTCAGACTTTGGCTCTTCTGCTTGCAGAGCAGGACAGGCCACTCATTCCATTCTTTGGCCTGACCTCTTAAAAAATTGATTAACTACCTTGTTAACTATTCTAATGGCTGTCCAGTTTGCACTGTGAAGACTGTTCTCTACATAAAGGACTCAGGGTTATATAGCTACGAAAAATACAAATTACTTTAAAAATTTTTGATTTTACAATGTACAAAGCGATGAATGAAGGGATTAAAGAAGTAACCTTGTTTTTTAATTTTTGTACAGGATTTAATACTTAAGGATGAGTGACGTAAAGTCTGAACAGATGTATGTTGAACTGATGCAAAATGGTGTATTACTCTATTATAGGCATATTGTTGACTTCTAATTTCAACTTTATATTATCACTTTATAAACCTCAGTTTAGGCGTTGCTTAATCGTACTTAATGATCACTTGATGTACTTTGTAAAGGAAGTAAAAAACAACTTGGGAGTAAATTTTCTTTTAGGTACCATTAAGTATTGACTGGCTTTTTATAATAAAAGGGTGTAATTTATGTGACATGATTGCTTTGCCTTTGAAGTGATATACAGCAGTCTTCACAAAGGAAAGGAAATGGAGCCTGCTCTTTTGTTTATTATACTTTTTGGACTCCTACTAGATATGTATTAGTCTAGCCTCTACTGAGAGCAGTTGAGTGTTTTTGTAAGCTATCTTTTGACTCCAGAAAGTTGTCTTTAATTTTTTTGTTTACTTTAATACGAAAGTTATTACCGAAGTTTCCACATTGTTTGACAGTAGACAATGTGAAATAACTTTATGGTCTATCTAATGGGAGGCCTCTGCGTCAATAGGCGTAAGAGGAGATGATGATGATGATGATGATATCTAATGGAGGAATGTGGAAAAGGTTATACTGTATATGGGTTGAGAAATTCTACCATGTTTTTGTTGGGAGCTTATTTAGATCTTCCAGTGTCATAGATATTGCTATTCAAAGAACCTTTGTTGGAGTCTGCGTATTCCATCTTATGCAGTGCAGACAAATCTAAAGTAGGTTATGACTACTATTATTATTGTTATTATTATCATTATCATTGGTATTGTTGTGATTACTATAGTTATTATTAGCTGTAACAGTCTCATTGCAACCCTACTAGGGAAAGCAGAATGCTGCAAACACCAGGAAGACCAATTGGGAAACCATCCTAGTACAAAAAAAATGAATTCAGAAATTCAGATAAATTATAAAATAAAAAAGCAAAAAAAAATATGATGAACGGCAAAGAAATTCCTTTGGTAGATATACATAGTATAGTATAATAATTGAATGTATACAGTTATTATTAAAGTATTCTAGTTTTTATGAATTGCTTTGTGAAAGCATTACTGTTATTGCTGTTATTGTTGTTATTATTATTTTTATTATTATAATTATCATTATTATTGTCTCTTTTTCTCTCCAGAGGATAGCAATGGTGATATAATTGAAGAAGATGTAGTTGGACCACTTCCAAAGCCACAAGTAACCTTAACAAAGAAAGATTATGGAAAGGTAAGCACTATATATGTTATTGTTAGATTGGATTTCAATCAATAGATTATTGCAGACATGCAAATCATAGTTTTAAGTGTAGCTTTCATTGAGATGTTAGCTGAAAATTGTCATTTTTAAATATTTAACTTAGCCGGTGAATATATAATAGCTGCTGCTCCAGCGGCTCGACAGAAAAACACACAAAAACTCGCGAGCGATCGCTATGAAGGTTGCGGGTGTGCCCACCAGCGCCAACTATCGGCCAGATACCACACATGCATGTAAACAAGTCTCAATTCTTCTCTGTCGACCTTGACGACAAGACGTATCAATACTCGCTGTATAACCTGGAGTTTTCTCAACATATTTGGTGAAGTACTTCATTTTGGTTTGAGCTTTCGCAGTGCAGGTGTTTTTCCTCAACTTAAACTCTTGAACTCTTTATTGGACAGATTTAATTGTTGATGACTTGGATTGTTTTTTGGACTTTCTTTGACTAATTCAAAATGGCTGACGCTTCACAAGCCCCTAGATTTCGTAAGTGTAATGCTAGGGATTGCAATAGGCGTCTTCCAAAGGCCTCTCTCGACCCACATACTGTGTGTTCTAATTGTCGGGGTAAAACCTGTCAATTAGGAGATCGGTGTGAGGAATGCGTGGGCCTTTCGGAATTCGATTGGCTCGAATACGACAAGTATTCTCGTAAGCTAGAGAGAGAGAGGGTAAGGAGGAGTTCCTCTAGATCAGTAGATTTTTCCTCTCCACATGCCCCTGAACCTAATCCTTCCCCTGTAGTGGTTGTGCCTGAACCCCCTACTGGCACTCAGGAACCATCGATGCGAGACATGTTACGTGCCATTCATGCCTTGGGTGAAAGAGTTGAATCGTTAGCAACAGATCGTAATCAACTCATGGCTGACGTTAAAGAGCTAAAGTGTCAGAGTGCCACAGCGGAAAATCGTGGGAAAGTGATTAGTGCGCAAAGTGTTGTCAGTGTTGCGACCGAGGGTTCGTCTGTTCGTGCCTATCGTTCGCCTAGTCCGAGACCTCTTGCAAGCTCCCAAGCCCAGGGGAGAAGTAATGTCGTACGACTTATGGGTTCGAGAGGCCTTGATCAGCGAACAGACGTTCCCTCTATGGTAACAGGCGTGTCTCACCAAGATCGCCCCTACCATAAGACGAGAGAGCCTATTTTCTCCTCGTCATCCGAAGGCTTTTCACATAAGAAACCGTGGAGCAAGGTTTCTAGGCCCCTTAAGCAAAAGTCGGTCCCTTCAGGACAGGTCCAGCGTCCTGGCTGTAGCCATTGGGACAGCTCTGACCCTTTGCAGTCATCGGAAGACTGCTCGCCGCCTAAGCAGCAACGTTACACAGGCTCAGAGAGTCTTGGTGTAGGCAAGGTTGTGCCGTCTCAGACGTTAACCCCATCTTTTACCGCACCCATTCCCGTTGATCCTAAATGGGTTGTGCTGCAAGACATGCAGATTAAGCTCGCCTCCCTTATGGAAGACTATTCTGCCGATAAGGTTCACGATGATCCTCGCCGCTTAACTCATCGAGATCCTGGCCTTCAGCCGCCAAAACGAGCCTTTGCTCGTCCTGTTGACGTTGGCGTAGCTAAGTCACGTCAGTCACGCTTTGTAGAGCCTCACTCGATGCAGTCACGTGTTGACTTTCAGCCGCATATGGACGTTCAGCCACTTCCTAATGCTCTTGTTGACGTTCAGGACGTTCGCCAACCAGCGGAGTTGACTTGTTTTGACGCTGAGCGTCAACCACCGCAGTCTAGAGTTGTTTTGACTGCTCAGTCTAGGCAGTCAAAACAGTCTCGAGTTGACGTCGAGCGTCCTCCCGCTCCTGTTGTTGTTGACAGTCAGGCTGTTAAGCAGTTACATGACGTAGCGTCCTGGACTGCTACTAATGCACCAGTGCGTGTGGACTCTGCGTGTCAAGCATTGCCAACCCCTTTGCTTGTTACTCAGCAGTTGTCGGATGAGGATCCTTCAGATGAGGACGTTGCTAACCCTCATCATGATGATCATCTTTCGGATGTAGACGAACCTAGAACGGTTCCTCCATCAATGGACTTTAAGAAAGTCATGTTAATTTTCAAGGAGCTTTTTCCCGATCACTTCGTCACTGTTGCTCCTCGTTCGCCACCGTCTGAGTTTGCTCTAGGCTTACCTGCTAACATGCCAGCCTTTACAAAGCTAGTGCTCTCTCGCTCTTCCAAGAGAGCTTTACGACTTTTAGGCGACTGGTTGGATACCAGGAGGAGTTTGGGGAAGACGGCCTTTGCCTTCCCTCCGTCAAAGCTCTCGTCTAGATCGAGGGTCTGGTATGCCACGGGAGAAGTTCTCGGCTTGGGAGTCCCTGCCTCTGCCCAGGGTGACTTCTCAAGCCTCGTAGACTCTCCCCGCCGCCTAGCCATGAGACGCTCGAAGATTAGTTGGTCCTCCTCGGACCTTGACCATCTGCTGAAAGGCGTATACAGAGCCTTTGAAGTTTTCAACTTCCTTGACTGGTGTTTGGGAGCCTTAAGTAGGAAAATCTCATCGGCTGATAGAGATGTCTCCTTACTGATAATGTCCTGTATGGATAAAGCCATCCGCGATGGTTCCAATGAGCTCGCCTCCTCTTTTACGTCGGGAGTCTTAAAGAAGCGAGAGTCCCTTTGCTCCTTTCTTTCGGCAGGAGTTACTCCCTGTCAGAGATCAGAACTGCTCTTTGCTCCCTTATCAAAGTTTTTGTTTCCGCAACAATTGGTTAAGGACATAGCTTCTTCGCTGGTGCAGAAGGACACCCATGACTTGGTGGCGTCCTCTGCTCGCAAGGGGACTCCTTCTACATCCTTTTCTGCTAGACCCAGGATCGACACTCCGGCGTCCAGATTTATCCTGCCCTTTCGTGGCAGAGCTCCCAGCAGGGGAAGTACTCGTGCCGAGGGAAAGAGAGGAAAGAAGAGAGGAGCCAAGTCCTCACGTGGCAGAGCATGACTGCCCACAGCCTCAGACAGCAGTAGGAGCCAGATTGAAGAGCTTCTGGCAAGCCTGGGAGAAGAGGGGCGCAGACCAACAGTCTGTTCGGTTGCTCAGAGAGGGGTACAAAATTCCATTTGTACGCAAACCTCCTCTAGCGACTTCCCCCATCGACCTCTCTCCCAGGTACCGAGAGGAGTCAAAGAGACAAGCCCTAAACCTAGAAGTGTCTCTGTTGCTAGAGAAGGGAGCGGTGGTGAAAGTCTCGGACCTTCAATCACCGGGGTTTTACAACCGTCTCTTCCTAGTCCCGAAGAAGACAGGAGGTTGGAGACCGGTGCTAGACGTCAGTGCGCTCAACGTCTTTGTTACGAAAACAAAGTTCACCATGGAGACCACGAAATCAGTCTTAGCAGTGGTCAGAAAGGGAGACTGGATGGTCTCTCTCGACCTACGAGACGCGTACTTCCACATCCCTATACACCCAGATTCCCAACCGTTTCTGAGGTTTGTTTTAAAAAATGTGGTATACCAGTTTCGGGCCCTGTGCTTTGGCCTAAGTCCTGCTCCTCTCGTGTTTACGAGGCTTATGAGAAATGTAGCAAAATTCCTCCATTTATCGGGAATCCGAGCCTCCCTGTACATGGACGACTGGCTTCTCAGAGCCTCGTCTAGTCTTCGCTGTCTGCAGGATCTTCATTGGACATTGGATCTGACCAAGGAATTGGGACTTTTGGTCAACCTAGAAAAGTCCCAGCTTATTCCATCCCAAACTATACTGTATTTAGGGATGGAGATTCGCAGTCCAGTTTTTCGGGCTTTTCCGTCTGCCACCCGAATAGAGCAAGCCCTGCTCAAAGTCCAACTAATGTTGAAGAGAGAACGGTGCTCAGTCAGGAATTGGATGAGTCTAGTAGGAACTCTATCATCCCTGGAGCAGTTTGTCTCGCTAGGAAGGTTACACCTTCGACCTCTCCAGTTCCATCTAGCCTTTCACTGGAAGAAGGACAAGACGTTAGAGACGGTCTCAATCCCGGTCTCCGAACCAGTAAAGGCATGCCTGAATTGGTGGAACGACAATATCAGTCTGAGAGAGGGACATTCCCTAGCAGTTCAGAACCCAAACCACGTACTATTCTCAGACGCGTCGGATTTGGGTTGGGGTGCGACCCTGGACGGTCGGGAATGCTCAGGTCTGTGGACCTCAAGTCAGAGGAGCATGCAGATCAACGGCAAGGAGCTTTTGGCAGTCCACTTGGCCTTGAAGAAATTCGAGAGTCTCCTTCGAAACAAAGTGGTAGAGATCAACTCCGACAATACCACAGCCTTGGCGTACATCTCCAAGCAAGGAGGCACCCACTCCCTCACGCTGTACGAGATCGCAAGGGACCTGCTCATTTGGTCAAGAGATCGAGGCATCTCCCTGTTAACGAGGTTTATCCAGGGCGACTTGAACGTCTTAGCAGACTGCCTCAGTCGGAGGGGTCAGGTAATTCCTACGGAATGGACCCTCCACAAGGACGTGTGCAAGAGTCTTTGGGCGACTTGGGGTCAACCCACCATAGACCTCTTTGCAACCTCGATGACCAAGAGACTTCCAATCTATTGCTCTCCAGTCCCAGACCCAGCAGCAATACACATAGATGCATTTCTCCTAGATTGGTCTCATCTGGACTTATATGCATTCCCACCATTCAAGATTGTCAACAAGGTACTGCAGAAGTTCGCCTCTCACGAAGGGACAAGGTTGACGTTGGTTGCTCCCCTCTGGCCCGCGAGAGAGTGGTTCACCGAGGTACTTCAATGGCTGGTAGACTTTCCAAGAAGTGTTCCTCTAAGGGTAGATCTGTTACGTCAGCCCCACGTGAAAAATGTACACCAAAACCTCCCCGCTCTTCGTCTGACTGCCTTCAGACTATCGAAAGACTCTCAAGAGCTCGAGGCTTTTCGAAGGAGGCAGCCAGTGCGATTGCAAGAGCGAGGAGAGCTTCTACCATTAGAGTATACCAGTCGAAGTGGGAAGTCTTTCGAGACTGGTGCAAGTCAGCATCTGTGTCCTCGTCCAGTACCTCTGTAGCCCAAATCGCTGATTTTCTCTTACATCTGAGAAAGGTTCGCTCCCTTTCAGCTCCCACTATCAAGGGCTACAGGAGCATGTTGGCTTCGGTCTTTCGGCATAGAGGCTTAGATCTTTCCAACAATAAAGATCTCCAAGATCTCCTTAAGTCTTTTGAGACCTCTAAGGAACGTCGTTTGGCAACTCCTGGATGGAACTTAGACGTGGTCCTAAGGTTCCTCATGTCAGACAGGTTTGAGCCATTACATTCAGCCTCCCTGAAGGATCTCCCTCTCAAGACACTTTTCCTAGTGTGCTTGGCTTCGGCTAAAAGAGTCAGTGAACTTCATGCCTTCAGTAAGAACATCGGCTTTTCTACAGAAAAAGCCACTTGTTCTCTTCAACTTGGTTTCCTGGCCAAAAATTAACTGCCTTCTCGTCCTTGGCCTAAATCTTTTGATATTCCTTGCTTATCAGAGATCGTAGGCAACGAACTGGAAAGAGTATTATGTCCTGTTAGAGCTCTTAAGTTCTATTTAGCTCGTACTAAGTCATTACGAGGTAAATCTGAGGCATTATGGTGCTCAGTTAAGAAACCATCATTTCCTATGTCAAAGAATGCTTTGTCATATTTTATCAGATTTTTAATACGAGAAGCTCATTCTCACTTGAATGAGAAAGACCGATGTTTGCTTAAGGTTAAGACGCACGAAGTTAGAGCTATAGCAACCTCCGTGGCCTTCAAGCAAAATAGATCTCTGCAAAGTATCATGGACGCGACTTTTTGGAGAAGCAAGTCAGTGTTCGCGTCATTTTACTTAAAAGATGTCCAGACTCTTTACGAGGACTGCTACACACTGGGTCCATTCGTTGCAGCGAGTGCAGTAGTGGGTGAGGGTTCTACCACTACACTTCCCTAATTCCAATATCCTTTTTAATCTGTCTCTTGAAATGTTTTTAATATTGTTTTTTGGGTTGTACGGAAAGCTAAGAAGCCTTTCGCATCCTGGTTGATTTGGCGGGTGGTCAAAGTCATTTCTTGAGAGCGCCCAGATTAGGGGTTTGATGAGGTCCTGTTTGTATGGGTTGCAGCCCTTGATACTTCAGCTCCTGGGAGTCTTTCAGCATCCTAAGAGGATCGCTGGGCTTCGTGAGGAAGACAGACTTACAAGGCAGAGTAATCGTCTAAGTCAACTTCCTTACCAGGTACCTATATATTTTGGTTTTGTTATATTGATAACTGTCAAAAACTCTAAGCATATACGCTGTAAACTTAATTAACTCTGGTCTCTACCCACCGCCTTGGGTTTGAATCAGCTATTATATATTCACCGGCTAAGTTAAATATTTAAAAATGATATTTTAATTATAAAATAAATTTTTGAATATACT
The DNA here is from genome assembly GCF_036898095.1 of Palaemon carinicauda. Classification (NCBI taxonomy): domain Eukaryota; kingdom Metazoa; phylum Arthropoda; class Malacostraca; order Decapoda; family Palaemonidae; genus Palaemon; species Palaemon carinicauda. Next base: position 5,123,537 of record NC_090737.1, read on the forward strand.
TACCCGGTGAATATATAAATTAAAGGCCCTCCCTTCCTCCCCAATAGAGACACAGCGGGACGAGAAGAATTGAGGCTTGTATACATGCATGTGTGGTATCTGGCCGATAGTTGGCGCTGGTGGGCACACCCGCAACCTTCATAGCGATCGCTCGCGAGTTTTTGTGTGTTTTTCTGTCGAGCCGCTGGAGCAGCAGCTATTATATATTCACCGGGTAAGTATATTCAAAAATTTATTTTATAATTAAAATATCATTTTTAATTTCCTCTGTGATGCTAGATGGGAATTGGATCTGTTTTAAAGAAGAACAGTTGAAATTTAATACCTCACAGGTTAGTTAGTTCATCTCTTTTGTCTTTGGCCGTAACCCGTACGGCTCCGCTCATGACTAATGGATCTTTTCTTACATTTGCTTGCGATATGTGTTGGTTTGTTTTTTGTGAGCGCTCTCACTTGTAAGTGGAATCGTGCTGAAAGGTAATCTTGTTGTGTAGTGAATTTTGTTCCTGTGAAAATACAACCTTCGGAACTACATGTGTTATGTACTATTGTGAAGGGTGACTGTAAGCAGGTGCCCTCACCCTTTGGAGTGTTGTTCTCACTCTTTCGATGAGGAAGGCGATGAACTCAGATCGTAACTCATCCTGTTTCATGATATTATCTCTGCCTTATGTGGGAGATACCTGTTTCGGAATGAGTTTCGCCCCTTTTGCTTGTCCGATAGTGAAAATTTTTTTTGGCGGGATCACCTGGCACCAACAGTGCTCCCCGGATGGTAATCTCTGTGTTGCAATGTCAATGATTGTTCCTAGTGCTCCCCTTGCAACAAAACTCCCATGTATAGTTTGTGTTGCTGCAGAGGAAGCTCTTATTACTTCCGCCTCAGAGGAAACGCAGTCATTATCGGTCGCCCAGACCCCGATTCCACAGTGAAGGAAGAATAGTTGGATAAAATCTTCTACCTCGTCATTTCCCTTTGTTTGTTTGATTCTTTGTTGAAAAAGATTACGACAAAGAAGAAATTCCTGTGTTAAGGCCTTTTAGTAAGAGTTCCTTTGGACTTGCAGCAATAGCTCTCCTCCTTTGGGTGGAAGTGACAGTGCTTGCCTCTAACGGGTACCTGTAGGATCAGTTGAGCAAGTGTGAGCTGGTGTTACAGTTATCTCTGTTTCACAGGGAGCAGAGCAGGTGAGTTGTCCTATCATGGGGAGGTCAGATACGAAGGTGAGGAGATTACTGCCTGGAAGAAGAATCCCCCTCTATTAGAACTGGTGAAATATCAGGAGTTCTCTCTCTTAAGCAACATTCGCTATTATACTCTCACTAACTTGATAACCTAACTTATGCATTCTAGTCACTTGGTCATCTTTTTTTACACTTACATTCAGTTGTGACAATGATCCTATGTAGAGACAAGTGCTTTTTTCATGGGAATGGAACATGGAATCAGTGAATAGATTTGCTGCTTACCCATACAGTTTAAAATCCTTGCTTGTAGGCTGATGCAACACTCCTAACTCAATACAAATTTTATTGAAAATTTATGCTCGTATTCAAATTTGCTTGTACTGTATTCAAAATTACTTGTTAACCCAAAGTTTAGTACAAAATTTGTTATTTTGGTTTCATAATTTTTAACCATTACAGTATTTGTATTGTATAAAAATAGTGAATACTGTAAAGATATTGAATATAGTTATTGTTTAGTACTGTACAGTATTTGGATTTAGTTCATAATTTTGATATTAATAATCCACCTATTTCTCCATCATGAGACTCAATACTACACAGTATTCTAGAAGTTTTATTCCAGCTGTTACCAAGTTGTGGAATGATCTTCCTAATCGGGTAATTGAATCAGTAGAACTTCAAAAGTTCAAAGTTGGAGCAAATGTTTTTATGTTAACCAGGCTGACATGAGTCTTTTTGTTTTTTATATATGACATATCTGTGTTTGACGTTGTTAATAGTTTATATAGGACATATCTGTTTTGATGCTGTTACTCTTTTTAGAATGATATATTGTTAATTTATTCTCATCATTTATCTATTTCCTTATTTCCTTTCCTCACTGGGCTATTTTTCCTTGTTGGAGCCCTTTTCCAACTAGGGTTGTAGCTTGGCTAGTAATAATAATAATAATAATAGTATTTGTATTTTAGATAAAGTGCAATTATGTTCTGAAAGATTAATTTGACCAATGATATTCTTTCAGGCCTTGCTGCCAGGTGAGGGTGCTGCAATGGCCGCTTATGTAGCGGAAGGAAAGCGTATACCAAGGCGTGGTGAAATTGGATTAACTTCAGATGAAATAAAGAAGTTTGAAGACGTTGGCTATGTGATGAGTGGAAGCCGTCACAGGCGCATGGAGGCCGTGCGTCTACGTAAGGAAAACCAGATCTACTCTGCTGATGAGAAGAGAGCGCTCGCTATGTTTAGCAAAGAAGAGAGACAGAAGAGGGAAAACAAAATTCTTACTCAGTTTAGAGATATTGTTCATAATAAACTGAATAAGAAATAATCGAATGAGTCGACCAAATAGTGCCAGGTGTTATTTGTTTTTGGTAGTGATTTATTTTGGTTTATTACAGTGTACTGTAGTATTATGAAGCTGTAAAGGAGACATTTATTTGTTTTTTCGTAATAAGATGTGAAAATTATCAATCGCTATATGAATTATATTTTCTTAATACTTGGTTCCATGTTCTCATTATATTTGACGAGCAAGAATGAGAGCATTAAAGCATGCTACTGTTGCGTTGTTCTGCTGCGGCATACAAACCCTAGTCCTTTAATTAGGGAGATTACTTCGGTGCGAGCTTGAAGTTGGATAACGAGCAGTTATCCGACTGCTCGTTTTATCCAACTTCAGCGATCGATTTCAGTTTGTTAAAGTAATCCTTATTTAAGGACTTGGGTTTGTATACCTAGGAAAATTACAAATTACTTTGAAAGATTATTTATATTTATTTGATTTTACATTGATTTTTCAAGTGAAAAATTTAATCAAAATTATTTTACATGGAATGTTTTACCTCATTGAATTTTTTTTCTATTCAAATACCGTTCTTCATCCATGAGTTACATTGTCAATTTAGTTTTTACTAGTTTCTTATTGTTTTGTGTTGAAAGTTATGTATAACTCAATAAAGTTTAGAAACATCAAATTTCCTTCACTATAGTTATTTCCAATGGTAGTCTTTATCAGAAATGTTCTCTTCTTTTCTACCAAAGTTTTAAGAAAGGTGAACGTATTATATGAATAAAAGACACACATGTGTTTCTTAAAAAAAAATAGTTTCTACCAATTTTCAGAATTGCCAAGAGTTATGAAACTTTGATGTCGCTTGGTCAACAAATGCCTCACTGTTAGTACCTTTAACAGTGAGGCATTTGTTGACCGAAGGTGCTAATTATGATATCTGTTTGATGCTCGAGGTGAGGATGGCAGGTTCATCCTTGCCAAGATTCTTGGACGTGATGTGTCCTACTATGCGAGCAGCATGTTTAGATTTATTTCAGAAGCAGGTCTTCTGAAAACTATTTAACTTTCATAGTGCCATCTGAACTTTTATGGTTTTAATTGAATTCTCTTTTAATTTTCATATATAATAAATGCTATCGGCATCAATGACCTTAGGTGTCAGGATGTCAGAAAACTTAAAATCAATCAATCAATCATTTCCAATGTGAACAATTTGTTGAAGTTCTAAGTCATTTTGTATATAACATTTAATTGTATTCTCATGTGATAGGTCAAGATATTTAAACATAATCAATTGAATAGGAAAGACGCAGAGATCTGTGCAAGTTACAGAATATCCAAAAAATTCCAATGGTAAATCTGTTATGGATACTCACTTTGTTGCCATGCTGTAAATTCTTTGCCATAAATATCTTCGTCAAACTTGGATACCTGTAACAGATCAAAATTGGGGTATACTGCTTAACCCTTTCTCCGAACCCTTAGAAGGACCATATTTGGAAAGAATATTTTAACACAGGAATATTATAAATAGGCCTTTGTTGAAAGTTTCTGAATCATTTAACATGTGCAATAGACAAGGTACAAGAACGAGAGGAAGGCCTAAAACTATATTGAGTGACAATATCAAGGAGATGTGTGGGCTAACGATGGTGGAGTTGGGAAGGAAGGCTCAAGACCGGAATGAATGGAGATGTTTTGTGCAGAGGGCCACGGCCGTTTGACATCGAACACCCCGTACTTGATGAATAGACAAGGGTAAGTGCAATAGCATGGGAATCACACACATACACACACACACACACACACACACACACACATATATATATATATATATATATATATATATATATATATATATATATATATATATATATATATATATATAATATAAATATATATATATATATATATATATATATATATATATATATATATATATATATATATATATAATATATATATATATATAATATATATATATATATATATATATATATATATATATATATATATATATATATTATACATATATATACACACATTATATATATATATATATATATATATATAATATATATATATATATATATATATATATATATGTATATATATATATATATATATATATATATATATATATATATATATATATAATTATATATTTAGATAGAGAGAGAGAGAGAGAGAGAGAGAGAGAGAGAGCTTATGGTCAGTAATGAGATGAATTATAACTGCATATTATTTCCTTCAACTCTGCAGTTGTCACTTGGAAATATATAAGGTTATAGTTCATTGAAAGATGAGAACTTTCTTATGATTATTTCATTTGTATTCTCTGATTTGAAAAGATCTTCTCTAAATGATGGCTAAAGTGAGACTCACTACTAAACAAGAACAGATTACTATACAGTCATAACCATTTTACATTACCATCATTATAGCAATGAAACAAATAATCAAATTCATTCTATATCAATATCAAGAAGAATTACACATTAATTGCCAAAATCTATTTTTTTGAAGTCAAAGTAATGGGGAAGTTTGTAGAATATCTTTTTCTCGATATAGACTGAACTCCTATCTTGATATCGTAATGGTCTGTACCATGGTCTTCCACTGTCTTGGGTTAGAGTTCTCTTGCTTGAGGGTACACTCAGGCACACTGTTCTATCTAGTTTCTCTTCCTCTTGTTTTGCTAATTTTTTATAGTTTATGTAAGAAATAATTATTTCGATGTTTTTACTGTTCTTAAAATATTTTATTTTTCCTTGTTTCCTTTCCTCACTGGGCTATTTTCCCTGTTGGGGCCCCCTGGGTTTATAGCATCTTGCTTTTTCAACTAGGGTTGTAGCTTAGCATTTAATAATAATAGTAATTACTTTTCTATGAAGAGATAGTTACTTTATGAAACTGTTACACTTGAATTTACTTATAGTAAAATTAGTGTAGATTACATAAGCTTTACCTATAAATATAATCAAGAGAGAGAGAGAGAGAGAGAGAGAGAGAGAGAGAGAGAGAGAGAGAGAGAGAGAGAGAGAGAGAGAGAGAGAGAGAGAGAGAGAGAGAGAGAGAGAATTTCTAGAAATAGTGTCAAACTTGCAATAATCCTAAAAGAGATTTCGACCACAGAAGATCTGGACTATGTTGCTACAAGAAGAATGTAGTAAAAGATATATGGAAAATTGGAATCATCTCTCTCTCTCTCTCTCTCTCTCTCTCTCTCCTCTCTCTCTCTCCTCTCTCTCTCTCTCCTCTCTCTCTCTCTCTCTCTCTCTGAAACGCTTTTTATATATTCTATCTGGATGCTGTTATTGTATAATGCCTATTATAAGGGGAAAAAGGTTTTAAATACATGAAAAAATAGGTCTAAAGTAGCTGCTTTGGTTTTTATTTCCGAAGGCCCACCCTTTTTGAACTTGCTGGGTCCGAGCTTGGGGTGAGGGGTGAAGGAGAGATTGCAGATTAGGGGGTGATGGATATGCCACTCTTTCAGTATCCTCCAAAATTCTGTAATTTCAGCTTTAGTTTTTCTAGGTAACATCGTTTAATTTTCTCAGTTATACATGCACACTTATAGGCTACACAAGTAAATACTTTGATATATAAAGACTCATCTATATAATATGGATATAAAATACATAACTGACAAAGGAATGTAAGATACAGATACACATACATAATATACAAACGCATGAAAATATATGCGGTGTAATTTATGAATTTGCATCGAATAGAACGCGAAGAGAAGAAGAAGAAAAAAACGTCATCTTGTTACTTTTTTTTTAGATCAGTTGTTGACATTGACAACTTGCCATTCGTGCTTCGTCTTTCAAAGTTATCTTATGGAAACGTGCAGTGTTTTTAGCCTTTTTCGCGTATTGTGGTTGGTGTTGCTGCTGTATATTCCCTCTGAAATTTCTCCAATGTCCAGCGATGACAGGAGCGATGGTAAATAAAGAGAGGATGTAGATAGACCTTTAAAAACGTTTTTTTTTCTTTTATTTGTGCGGCGAAACATCTACCAATTGGTGAGTTGGCTGTTTGATACCGCTTGTGAGAAACGTTGCTGATGGCGATTACACATTATTATTATTAATTGCTAAGCTACAACCCCAGTTGGAAAAAGCAGAATGCTATAAGCCCAGGGGCCAGGGAAAATAGCCCAGCGAAGAAAGGAAACAAGGGGAAAACCAAATATTTCAAGAAGAGTAGGCCTAACGTTAAAATAAATATTTCTAAATACAACTATAAATACTTTATAAAAACACAAGAGGAAGTGAAATAAGATATAAGAGTGTG